>NC_084612.1:66359443-66471943 GCF_033978795.1 Nerophis ophidion
GCATTACTGGTGTTAAAAACTGCAACTTTTATTTTTGCACAAAACTATTTTCACTGGTACTGAGAGTGTTAATATTTTAATCATCGAGGGTTGAAATAAATGCAAAAAATAATACATGCAAAAAATAATGCATAACTATTTGAAGGAAATAATTTTACATTAATAATATTAAAATAATTAATGATTATCATGATACTGTGATGAGAATGTATAACGACAGTTACAAAATGAATAATAATTAATTAATTTCTGGTGTTGAAATATGATTTTTGATGTAAAATCCAGACTTATGCCAAACTTAAATTCTGTATTACTGGTTAATTACTGATTTTAATAATTGTACTTATTAAAGTTGAAATAAATAAATAAACATATTGGAAGAAAAGTACATTATATTGATAATAATGTGATGGTATGGGGGTGTCTTAGTGCCCAAGGCATGGGTAACTTACACACCTGTGAAGGGACCATTAATGCTGAAAGGTCCATACAGGTTTTGGAGCAACATATGTTGCCATCCAAGCAAGGTCTTTTTCATTGGCGCCCCTGCTCATTTCAGCAAGACAATGCCAAGGCACATTCTGCACATGTTACAACAGCGTGACTTCATAGTAAAAGAGTGTGAGTACAAGTTTTTTCTGAGATGGTACTTGGTGAAAAAAGTTTAAAAACCTGATAGGTTTGGTCTCATCTCGCGACCAATACGATGATATTCATATTTGTAGTTGATTTAGCCATCTTTATGCTTGAAAATGCTTAATGTAGGCCAAAAATATGTAGGATATATTTTAAAAAAAATCCTCAATGGAGTGAAGCTGTCACATTTGGGTCGCATCTTTATGCGAGGTTGTTCTCTCCGGACAAAGCGTTCTAGTAAAAACACGATTTATTCTCAGAATTAACGCAAAGTACCTAGCTCCAGCTTATCTTGCCGATTGTATTGTACCATATGTCCCGGCAAGAAATCTGCGTTCAAAAGACTCCGGCTTATTAGTGATTCCTAGAGCCCAAAAAAAGTCTGCGGGCTATAGACGTTTTCCGTTCGGGCTCCAGTACTCTGGAATGCCCTCCCGGTAACAGTTCGAGATGCCACCTCAGTAGAAGCATTTAAGTCTCATCTTAAAACTCATCTGTATACTCTAGCCTTTAAATAGACCTCCTTTTTAGACCAGTTGATCTGCCGCTTCTTTTCTTTCTCCTATGTCCCCCCCTCCCTTGTGGAGGGGGTCCGGTCCAATGACCATGGATGAAGTACTGGCTGTCCAGAGTCGAGACCCAGGATGGACCGCTCGCCTGTATCGGTTGGGGACATCTCTACGATGCTGATCCGCCTCCGCTTGAGATGGTCTCCTGTGGACGGGACTCTCGTTGCTGTCTTGGATCCGCTTGAACTGAACTCTCGCGGCTGTGTTGGAGCCACTATGGATTGAACTTTCACAGTATCATGTTAGACCCGCTCGACATCCATTGCTTTCGGTCCCCTAGGGGGGGGGGGGGGGGGGGGGGGGGGGGGTTGCCCACATCTGAGGTCCTCTCCAAGGTTTCTCATAGTCAGCATTGTCACTGGCGTCCCACTGGATGTGAATTCTCCCTGCCCACTGGGTGTGAGTTTTCCTTGCCCTTTTGTGGGTTCTTCCAAGGATGTTGTAGTCGTAATGATTTGTGCAGTCCTTTGAGACATTTGTGATTTGGGTCTATATAAATAAACATTGATTGATTGAAAAAACAGAAAACAAGCGAAAGGGAAAAAAAGTGCCGATCGCATTGGATGCTAAACTAATACTTAGCATTAACTAGGGATGAGAAAAACTTACTAACTGTTGCATGAACAAACAAGACTTACATACCAAGGCATGAAGCAAACAACTAAAGACAAAGAAAACTCACGTAACAGGTGCTTGTAGCAAATAATGACGCCAGGCTGACTGACCGGCAAAGGCAGGCTTAAATAATGCCTCTGATTAGTGCTCGGGTAGCAGGTGAGCGGCCGAACACTAATCAGAGACAGGTGAACATAATGAGCAACCATGGCAACCAATACCAAAGACTATAAAAATGGGACCCGTTACCTCCCTGCTTGGCACTCAGCATCAAGGGTTGGAATTGGGGGTTAAATCACCAAAAATGATTGCCGGGCGCGGCCACTGCTGCTGCCCACTGCTCCCCTCACCTCCCAGGGGGTGATCAAGAGTGATGGGTCAAATGCAGAGAATAATTTCGCCACACCTCGTGCGTATGTGAGACAATCATTGAAAAAAAAAAACTCAGGAGGTGCACGAACAGGAACTAAAAGAGTCCAAAACTAACAGAAAACACACAAAAAAAATGTATTTCTCATATATTTGTCTGTGTGTGTTCTTGTATTTTTACCCTTCTTGAGACATCAACAAGGAAAAGCACCTTCCATATGAGGACTGGTGAACACGTTAGGACCGAAATCATGGTCCCAATACAGAAAACTAATAACTAATAGAGAGCCAAATACTAGCGTCCGTGAACATTGCTCCAAAGTCAGGATTTTTTTTTGTTGATTTAATGTGCATACAAAAGTCAACATTGACAAGTGAAAAGGCAGCAATATGTGATAAAACAGCTAAAGAAGGACTTCCCTATTCATACTCGAAAAAACCCGAACTTTTTTTACAACTTCCGGTGCCGACGTGGGACAACCCACGTCCCATATGTGACCATAGGATGAACATAAACACCACGGTACTAAGACTATAGTGGCCGTTAACAGTTAGATTCTACAGCTGGGTTGCCCAAAGTGCGGCACAGGGGCCATCGGTGGTCCGTGACTCGTTGGTCATCTGCCTGAAGCACATTACAAAAAACACAAAAACAGAAGCCGAAAACTTCGAAGCATGTGGCGAGGGACGACTGCACGATTATCTGTAAGATAAACAAATAATAATAATTGTATATTTATATAATAAAAATATACATATATATTTACTTTATTTTTTATTTTTTATATATACATATTTTTTGAGGGCTTAGTGCATCTGCCTCACAATACGAAGGTCCTGGGTTTGATCCTGTGTCATGTTTTGGATTGATTTGGCATTCTTGTTTGTTTTGTCACCATGCCAACCCATCAGTTTTCACCTGTTATGTGTTCACGACTCACGCACCTGATTTGTCTGGACTCACGCACTTGTCATCACTGCACCTATTTAAGCCTGCACCTATTTAAGCCTCTACACACCCTCGACACAACCTTGTTATCCATGCCGATGATCCCTGTTCCTTTCTCGTTCCAAGTAAGTTTTTCGTTATTCATGCCATAGTGCAAGTTTTTGTTTTATGACCATATTTTTGCCTTAGTGCAAGTTTTGTTTTCATAACCAAGTTTTGTACCTCCGTTGGGAGCACCTTTCGTTTGTTCCTTTTTTTAGATATTAATTAAAAGATGTCCTTACCTTCGCACCATGTCCGTTCCAATCGCTCTGCACTTCGGGAAAACAAACCACACCAAAGTCCTAGTCCTGACAGTGTGGAGTTTGCATGTTCAGACAACTTCAGATGGTTTTCTTGGTTTAAAAATAGAACAAGCACATTCTGAAAATGTACAAATCATAATGTTGTTGTTTTTTTTTTACACTTACATGTTGCGGTTAGGCAGCACGGTAGTACAGGGGTTAGTGCATGTGCCTCACAAGTTCAATCCCGGGCTCGGGATCTTTCTGTGTGGAGTTTGCATGTTCTCCCCGTGACTGCGTGGGTTCCCTCCGGGTACTCCGGCTTACTTCCACCTCCCAAAAACAATGCACCTGGGGATAGGTTGATTGGCAACACAAAATTGGCCCTAGTGTGTGAATGTGAGTGTGAATGTTGTCTGTCTATCTGTGTTGGCCCTGCGATGAGGTGGTGACTTGTCCAGGGTGTACGCCGCCTTCTGCCCGATTGTAGCTGAGATAGGCTCCAGCGACCCCTACGCGACCCCAAAGGAGATAAGCGGTAGAAAATGGATGGAGGGATGGATATATATATATATATATATATATATATATATTATTTATGTCATACATATATAAAATGTATGTACAGTGGGGCAAAAAAGTATTTAGTCAGCCATCGATTGTGCAAGTTCTTCCACTTAAAAAGATGACAGAGGTCTGTAATTTTTATCATAGGTACACTTCAACTGTGAGAGACAAAATGTGAAAAAAAATCCAGGAATTCACATTGTAGGAATTTTAAAGAATTTATTTGTAAATTTTGGTGGAAAATAAGTATTTGGTCAACCATTCAAAGCTATCACTGATGGAAGGAGGTTTTGGCTCAAAATCTCACGATACATGGCCCCATTCATTCTTTCCTTAACACGGATCAATCGTCCTGTCCCTTTAGCAGAAAAACAGCACCAAAGCATGATGTTTCCACCCCCATGCTTCACAGTAGGTATGGTGTTCTTGGGATGCAACTCAGTATTCTTCTTCCTCCAAACACGACGAGTTGAATTTATACCAAAAAGTTCTATTTTGGTTTCATGTGACCACATGACATTCTCCCAATCCTCTGCTGTATCATCCATGTATCCATTTTGGTATAAACTCAACTTGTCATGTTTGGAGGAAGAAGAATACTGAGTTGCATCCCAAGAACACCACACCTACTGTGAAGCATGGGGGTGGAAACATCATGCTTTGGGGCTGTTTTTCTGCTAAGGGGACAGGACGATTGATCCGTGTTAAGGAAAGAATGAATGGGGCCATGTATCGTGAGATTTTGAGCCAAAACCTCCTTCCATCAGTGTGACCTTTGAAGGGTTGACCAAATACCTATTTTGCACCATAATTTACAAATAAATTCTTTAAAATTCCTACAATGTGAATTCCTGGATTTTTTTTTTTCACATTCTGTCTCTCACAGTGGAAGTGTACCTATGATGAAAATTACAGACCTCTGTCATCATTTGAAGTGGGAGAACTTGCACAATCGGTGGCTGACTAAATACTTTTTTGCCCCACTGTATGTATGGATGTATATATGTGTATGTACATATGTGTGTATGTGTATGTATGTATTCCACCCAAATGCAGCTGAGATAGGCTGCCGCATCCCCCGCGACCATGAAGGGAATTAGCGGTAGAAAATGGATGGATAGAAAAAAAAAAAAGTTCTTCAATCTTTGGGTTGGAAATGATCGTTTTCACTGGGACATACAGTTTTTTTCCACCCCATACTGTCCATCCATCCATCCATTTTTTACCGCTTGTGTCATGTCTGTGGGATCATGTTTTGTTTTCGTCATGTTCGATTTTGTTTTTTGGACAATCACTTCCTGTTTTTTTTGCACTTCCTGGTTTGCTTTGTTTCCATGCCAACCCATTAGTTTTCACCTGTCGCCATGTCATGCACCTGTTTTCAATCACCATAGTATTATTTAAGCCACAGTTACCTGCATCCATGATAGCCATGCTGCTTTTTCCTCATACCCTTGTCCCAGTAAGTTTTCTCGTTATTTATGCCACAGTGCAAGTTTTTGTTTCATGTTTATAGTGGCTAACTATGATGCGTGCAGTTTATCAAAGCAACAAACAAACAATCGGAAAATCCCCGTTACTGAGGTGGCTAACCATGATGCGTGCAGTTTATCAAAGCAACAAACAAACAATCGGAAAATTCCTGTCGTATCAATTCCTAGATATGGTCGTAACTATACTAAATGCACTGGGCATAATAAACACAACATTATTAATATTGCTACTACGGATAATTTGATCAAAAACTCCCTAAAACAGCCCACTACCTATAATATAGGTTTTTTAAACATAAGATCATTGTCTCCCAAAACGTTATTAGTTAATGATATTATCAGAGACAACAATCTTAACGTCATCGGTCTCAGCGAAACCTGGCTTAAACCAAACGACTTTTTTGCGCTAAATGAGGCATGTCCTCCTAACTTTACACATGCGCATATTGCCCGTCCGCTTAAAAGGGGTGGGGGGGGTCGCACTAATATACAACGAAAACTTTAACCTTAGTCCTAACATAAATAATAAATATAAATCGTTTGAGGTGCTTACTATGAAGTCTGTCACACCGCTGCCTCTACACCTGGCTGTTATCTACCGCCCCCCAGGGCCCTATTCGGACTTTATCAATGAATTCTCAGAGTTCGTTGCTGATCTAGTGACACACGCCGATAATATAATCATAATGGGGGACTTTAATATCCATATGAATACCCCATCGGACCCACCGTGCGTAGCGCTCCAGACTGTAATTGATAGCTGTGGTCTCACACAAATAATAAATGAACCCACGCATCGCAAAAGTAATACGATAAACCTAGTGCTTGTCAGGGGTATCACCGTCTCCAAAGTTACGATACTCCCGTATACTAAAGTATTGTCCGATCATTACCTTATAAAATTCGAGGTTCAGACGCATGTTCGTCAAACTAATAATAATAATAACTGCTATAGCAGCCGCAACATTAATACGGCCACA
Organism: Nerophis ophidion; assembly: GCF_033978795.1. NCBI lineage: Eukaryota > Metazoa > Chordata > Actinopteri > Syngnathiformes > Syngnathidae > Nerophis > Nerophis ophidion. The sequence goes on from NC_084612.1 coordinate 66,365,906, forward strand.
ACGACAACTCTTGCTGACCTACTGCCCTCGGTTATGGCACCGTTCCCAAAGTATGTGGGCTCTATTGATAACCTCACTAACAACTTTAACGACACCCTGCGCGAAACCATTGATAACATAGCACCGCTAAAGTTAAAAAAGGCTCCAAAAAAGCGCACCCCGTGGTTTATAGAAGAAACTAGACCTCAGAAATTATTATGTAGAAAGCTGGAACGCAAATGGCGCACGACTAAACTTGAGGTGCACCATCAAGCATGGAGTGATGGTTTAATAACTTATAAACGCATGCTTACCTCAGCTAAAGCTAAATATTACTCAAATCTCATCCACCGTAATAAAAACGATCCTAAATTTTTGTTTAGTACGGTAGCATCGCTAACCCAACAAGGGACTCCTTCCAGTAGCTCAACCCACTCAGCTGATGACTTTATGCAATTCTTTGGTAAGAAAATTGAAGTCATTAGAAAGGAGATTAAAGACAATGCGTCCCAGCTACAACGGGGTTCTATTAACACTGATACGATGGTATATACGGCGGATACTGCCCTCCAAAATAGTTTCTCTTGTTTTGATGAAATAACATTAGAGGAATTGTTACAACGTGTAAATGGAATAAAACAGACAACATGCTTACTTGACCCTCTTCCTGGGAAACTGATCAAGGAGCTCTTTGTATTATTAGGTCCATCAGTGCTAAATATTATAAACTTATCACTCTCCTCGGGCACTGTTCCCCTAGCATTCAAAAAAGCGGTTATTCATCCTCTTCTTAAAAGACCTAACCTCGATCCTGACCTCATGGTAAACTACCGACCGGTGTCTCACCTTCCCTTTATTTCAAAAATCCTTGAAAAAATTGTTGCGGAGCAGTTAAATGAACACTTAGCGTCTAACAATCTATGTGAAACCTTTCAATCCGGTTTCAGAGCAAATCACTCCACGGAGACAGCCCTCGCAAAAATGACTAATGATCTATTGCTAACGATGGATTCTGATGAGTCATCTATGTTGCTGCTCCTCGATCTTAGCGCTGCTTTCGATACCGTCGATCATAATATTTTATTAGAACGTATCAAAACACGAATTGGTATGTCAGACTTAGCCCTGTCTTGGTTTAACTCTTATTTTACTGATAGGATGCAGTGTGTCTCCCATAACAATGTGACCTCGGACTACGTTAAGGTAACGTGCGGAGTTCCCCAGGGTTCGGTCCTTGGCCCTGCACTCTTCAGCATCTACATGCTGCCGCTAGGTGACATCATACGCAAATACGGTGTTAGCTTTCACTGTTATGCTGATGACACCCAACTCTACATGCCCCTAAAGCTGACCAACACGCCGGATTGTAGTCAGCTGGAGGCGTGTCTTAATGAAATTAAACAATGGATGTCCGCTAACTTTTTGCAACTCAACGCCAAAAAAACGGAAATGCTGATTATCGGTCCTGCTAGACACCGACCTCTATTTAATAATACAACTCTAACATTTGACAACCAAACAATTAAACAAGGCGACACGGTAAAGAATCTGGGTATTATCTTCGACCCAACTCTCTCCTTTGAGGCACACATTAAAAGCGTTACTAAAACGGCCTTCTTTCATCTCCGTAATATCGCTAAAATTCGCTCCATTCTGTCCACTAAAGACGCTGAGATCATTATCCATGCGTTTGTTACGTCTCGCCTCGACTACTGTAAGGTATTATTTTCGGGTCTCCCCATGTCTAGCATTAAAAGATTACAGTTGGTACAAAATGCGGCTGCTAGACTTTTGACAAGAACAAGAAAGTTTGATCACATTACGCCTGTACTGGCTCACCTGCACTGGCTTCCTGTGCACTTAAGATATGACTTTAAGGTTTTACTACTTACGTATAAAATACTACACGGTCTAGCTCCATCCTATCTTGCCGATTGTATTGTACCATATGTCCCGGCAAGAAATCTGCGTTCAAAGGACTCCGGCTTGCTAGTGATTCCCAAAGCCCAAAAAAAATCTGCGGGCTTTAGAGCGTTTTCCGTTCGGGCTCCAGTACTCTGGAATGCCCTCCCGGTAACAGTTCGAGATGCCACCTCAGTAGAAGCATTTAAGTCTCACCTTAAAACTCATTTGTATACTCTAGCCTTTAAATAGACTCCCTTTTTAGACCAGTTGATCTGCTGTTTCTTTTCTTTTTCTTCTATGTCCCACTCTCCCCTGTGGAGGGGGTCCGGTCCGATCCGATGGCCATGTACTGCTTGCCTGTGTATCGGCTGGGGACATCTCTGCGCTGCTGATCCGCCTCCGCTTGGGATGGTTTCCTGCTGGCTCCGCTGTGAACGGGACTCTCGCTGCTGTGTTGGATCCGCTTTGGACTGGACTCTCGCGACTGTGTTGGATCCATTGTGGATTGAACTTTCACAGTATCATGTTAGACCCGCTCGACATCCATTGCTTTCCTCCTCTCTAAGGTTCTCATAGTCATCATTGTCACCGACGTCCCACTGGGTCATTATTGTCACCGATGTCCCACTGGGTGTGAGTTTTCCTTGCCCTTATGTGGGCCTACCGAGGATGTCGTGGTGGTTTGTGCAGCCCTTTGAGACACTAGTGATTTAGGGCTATATAAGTAAACATTGATTGATTGATTGATAGTTAAATGCCTTTGTGCTAGTTTTCTGTTTCATAGCCCAGTTTTTTGTACCACCATTGTGCGCTCTTTTTGTTGGTTCCTGGTTTTAGTTATAGTGTCAAAATAAAAAGATGTCTCTACCTTCACCCCATCTCCGGTCCAAGTTCACTTGCTTCTCGGGAAAACAACCACCTCATAGTCCTAGTCGTGACAGCTTGTCCCTTTCGGGGTCGTGCTGGGTGCCAGAGCCTATCTCAGCTGCATTTAGGCGGAAGGCGGTGTACACCCTGGACAAGTCGCCAACTCTACTCAGGGCCAAGACATACTGTATTTTTATTTTAATAAGAAAGAGAGAGCCTTTTTATACACCGAGGCCCACTTTGCTAGCTATCCTAACTTTGAGGTATGCTACCATCTAGAGGCTACAGCAAGACACACCACAGCACTTACATAAGTGAACTCACTTTGCAACTTGCATGAAAATTCTCCTATTCGACAGGTTGATGGTATCCTGCACAAATTTCCCCCACATAATAATTACAATCAAAATACTGCAACAAGGTCTGGTTCTGGGATTGCTGCTTATGTAGATCACTTTGTTATATAGTTTGGCAAACTGCAAAAAAAAAAAAAAGAATGATGGAAAAATACCCTTTTGGTATGAGATCCTTGTCTAAACAATCCTCCCCGTCTGTTCCGTGCAGGACCTCCACAACAAGGAGACGTTGCCGGAAATAAATAGTTTGCCTGCCAAAGGCAACAGGTGAGAGAGTGTGTGTGTGTGTGTGTGTGTTCCTCCACGCAGGCCTTCAGATAACATTGCCACCAACTTGTACTCGGAGCTTTTTGCGTCACGACGCCTTCCACCGTCTGCAGGGGTTCATTCGTGAGCCGCGGGAGCATTTCGTTTTTCTGCGCTGACCTTTATGTGTTTTGCCCCGAGCTCCTTCCTCTTGCCTCTTGACGCATTTGTCTGTGTGTGTGTGTGTGTGTGTTCTTGTATTTCTACCCCTCTTGAGACATCAACAAGGAAAAGTACCTTCCATATGAGGACCGGTGAACACGTTGGGACCAAAATCATGGTCCCAATACAGAAAACCATTGTATTTAATAGAGAGCTAAATACTAGAATCCGTGAACATTGCTCCAAAGTCAGGATTTTTTTTGTTGATTTAATGAGCATACAAAAGTCAACATTGACAGGTGAAAAGGCTAGGGCTGGGCGTATCGTATCGAGTATCGGCATCGTATCAATACTGGCGTGATGGTATCCATACTTCACCAAATTAAGCGAATCACTCCGATTTAAAAAAAAAAAATGTGAGCGCAGCGCTCCTCACCACTCCACCCTCCTCCCTAGTGATGGGTCGCGAAAGAGATTTAAAAACACTTTAAAAAATCATCTTTAACCCAAAATAAAATAAAATAAATACAATTAACATGACGTTTGGTGTGTTCGCGCACACACATCAGTATAATTCGCTCCGAGGTTCACGCACACACACACACACACACACACACACACACACACACACACACGCGTGCGTTTCCAGTGCGACTTAATGTCTTGGTTGTAAACTGTAAAGTATTTTATTGCACTAAAATAACGATAAGAATTTCTCAGTTATTTTGTTTTGTGTTCATTTTTACAACTGTTTAATAACTAGTGTTTTCTTTTTTAATTAAGTTCTTGTGTGTTGTGAGGCGACTAGCCAAGTTCAGTATTTGTTTTCACCTTATTTGCACTATTTACTTTATTGTAATTGATATTATTACTTTTTTATTTGAATTTCTCTGTTCTTTTGTTTTGTGTTCACGTTTACAACTTTGTTCAATAACCAGAGTTTTGTTATTTACCTTAAGTGTTTGTGTGTTTGGAGGCGACAAGCCAGGTTCAGTAGTTGTTTGCACCTTATTTGCATTACTTTATTGCTATTGATATTACTTTTGTAATAAATATTTTATTTTTTGACTTAAATTGTTGTCCTGTGTTATTATCATAACCCCCCCCCCCCCCCCCCCCCCCAATCAGACGGCGACACTTCCGGTATCGGTATCGGTATTGGTGTCGGCGATACTGGCCGGTATCGGAACGGATTGATATCGATACCCAAATTTGCGATATTGCCCACCCCTAAAAAAGGCAGCAATATATGATATGATCGGTGTCCTTGAGTGCCCAGAAAGGCGCCTTATAAGTCAAATGTATTATTATTATTATTATTATAAAACAGCTAAAAAAAAGACTTCCCTATTAATCCCCGAAAAAACCCCAAACATTTTTTACGATTTCCGGTGTTGACGTATGACAACCAGCGTCCCATATGTGACCATAGGATGAACAACTACACTACGGTACTAAGACTATAGTGGCCGTTAACAGTTAGATTCTACAGCTGGGTTGCCCAAAGTGCGGCACAGAGGCCATCAGTGGTCCGTGACTCGTTTGTCATCGGCCTGAAGCACATTACAAAAAACAAAACAAAAAATAGAGATCTCATTTGCACCCCTGGTGGTGAAATCTATCAAAATTAGGGTGGTCCCAAATAGGAGGGTGTGAAGAGGGCATGCTGGAGCCTGGCCCAAGATGGCGGTGAGGAGGCGGAGACGTCGACCGAGCGGAGAGACGGGGCGTGCCGGGATCGACACTACAAGCGAGATTGGGTGCGTGGCTCGCGCACCGGGACACAATCAACTTATCTCCTCTCGATGTGTAAAAAAGTGGAGAAGGAGGCAGAAGGAGGTGGAGAACACGCAGTACCTACTCAGTGGTCTAGTGGTTAGAGTGTCCGCCCTGAGATCGGTAGGTTGTGAGGTCAAATCCCGGCCGGGTCATACCAAAGACTATGAAAAAATGGGACCCATTACCTCCCTGCTTGGCACTCAGCATCAAGGGTTGGAATTGGGGGATAAATCACCATAAAATGATTCCCGGGTGCGGCACCGCTGCTGCCCACTGCTCCCCTCACCTCCCAGGGGGTGATCAAGGGGATAGGTCAAATGCAGAGGACAAATTTCACCACACCTAGTGTGTGTGTGACAATTATTGGTACTTTAACTTTTAACTTCAGCCTGCAGCGCACGAGAGACGACGACGCGGCCGATTGAAGGAGCGCGACGGAAGCTGGAAAGCGACCCGACCGGCAGACAAGCATATTGAAAAATAAAGCGAGTCAAACCTGCTAAAGCAAGATGTCCTTTCTGGGTGGTCCATTGAACCCGAGCAACGACGACAAAAGACGTCCACAGAGGGATTTTTTTCAAATTGACTGTGTGTCGGTTTTAAAAGTGCTCCCCCCCCTATCTGGTCAACATATGAAATAACAAGTGTGTGTAAAAATTTGAAGTGCTCTCCCCCTTTGGTCAACATATGTAACAAGTGTGTGTAAGAAATTGGAATGAGCGCCGCTTGGCCAAAATTGATTAAAAAATGTTTTTATAAATATGTATATAGAGACATAACGTGAAGTAAATAGTGAAGATTAAGAAGTATTTACAAACAAAACATTCATAAACAAATTGTTAACTGAAAGCTTACCTTTTTTATATTTGCATAGTATATATGTATTAAAAGTTTTGTAAATACAAATCTTTATATATCTAGAAAGGCTGGTTCTGCAGAGGTAGGCATTTTTTGGAGTGTCTCAAGATGGTAACAAATATAAAAGTGTGTGTGTGTGTGTGTGTGTGTGTGTGTGTGTGTGTGTGTGTGTGTGTGTGTGTGTGTGTGTGTGTGTGTGTGTGTGTGTGTGTGTGTGTGTGTGTGTGTGTGTGTGTTCCAGTTTGACTGCTTTTCTGTGTGGGACATTCATGTGTGTTGCAAACAGTTTATGTATGCATCAAAGTATGTACTCTCCAATGACTTTTAAATGAGGTTGGAAACACCAAACATGAAATAAATCTATCATCTCCCTCACTTGCTTCTTTCACTTTTGAGAGAAAAGGCTTTGAGATTTTTGTTACGTTCCGGGATTGCCGGCAGGCGGTGCGACCCAAGGATGCAGAGACAGCAGGGACGTACAGGTAGAAGGCCCGTTTATTAGGTGCCAATTAGTGTTGTCCCAATATCAATATTTTAGTACTGGTACCGGCACGGAAATATACTTTTTGATACTAAATAAAGGGGAGATTTTCGAGATGATCCGGTTCAAGATTTGTTAGCTAACATAACACAAGCTATTGGGGGTGTGGGGGAAAATCGATTCGAATACGAATCACGATTCTCACGTTGTGCAATTCAGAATCGATTCTCCTTTTTTTTTTTTTTATCAATCCAACAAACCACTACACAGCAATACCATGACAATGCAATCCAATTCCAAAACCAAACCTGACCAAGCAACACTCAGAACTGCAATAAACAGAGCAATTGATAGGAGACACAAACACGACACAGAACAAACCAAAAGTAGTGAAACAAAAATGAATATTATCAACAACAGTATCAATATTAGTTATGATTTCAGCATAGCAGTGATTAAAAATCCCTCATTGACATTATCATTAGACATTTATAAAAATTTTTAAAAAAAAAAGAACAACAGTGGCTTACACTTGCATCGCATCTCATAAGCTTGACAACACACTGAGTCCAATATTTTCACAAAGATAAAATAAGTCATATTTTTGGTTCGTTTAATAGTTAAAACAAATTTACATTATTGCAATCAGTTGATAAAACATTGTCCTTTACAATTATAAAAGCTTTTTACAAAAATCTACTACTCTGCTAGCATGTCATCAGACTGGGGTAGATGCTGCTGAAATCCTATGTATTGAATGAATACGGAATCGTTTTGAATCAGAAAAATATAGTTTCTGAATCGAGAATCGCGTTGAATCGAAAAGTCGATATTGAAATGAATCGCTGGACACCCAAAGATTCGCAGCCCTACAAGCTATGCATGTGTTATGCGTCATTGTGTGCGTGAGATATAATGCTTACAACACACTGTAAAGTTAGCGCCTTCTCGGCGTCTTCGTAGAGTTTGCTAATGACGTCTTTAATAAAAAAAATAATGTTTAACTTGATCAAGTCTAGGAAAGAGTGGATCGTGAGATCGACAGGCGGATCGGTGCGGCGTCTTCAGTAATGCGGACGTTGTACCGATCCGTTGTGGTGAAGAAGGAGCTGAGCCGGAAGGCAAGGCTCTCAATTTACCGGTCGATCTACGTTCCCATCCTCACCTATGGTCATGAGCTTTGGGTCATGACCGAAAGGATAAGATCACGGGTACAAGCGGCCGAAATGAGTTTCCTCCGCCGGGTGGCGGGGCTCTCCCTTAGAGATAGGGTGAGAAGCTCTGCCATCCGGGAGGAACTCAAAGTAAAGCCGCTGCTCCTCCACATCAAGAGGAGCCAGATGAGGTGGTTCGGGCATCTGGTCAGGATGCCACCCGAACGCCTCTCTAGGGAGGTGTTTAGGGCACGTCCAACCGGTAGGAGGCCACGGGGAAGACCCAGGACATGTTGGGAAGACTATGTCACCCGGCTAGCCTAGGAACGCCTCGGGATCCCCCGGGAAGAGCTAGACGAAGTGGCTGGGGAAAGGGAAGTCTGGGTTTCCCTGCTTAGGCTGTTGCCCCCGGGACCCGACCTCGGATAAGCGGAAGAAGATGGATGGAAGTCTAGGAATGTTCTCATTCATCCAGGTCATTGTCATCTCAGGGCATTCAATCGATAGCAACTGGACTTTATCGTGCTTTTTAAGTATTTTATTTTCTGGGCATGCAAATGGCATAGATTTGGAAAAATACAAATCCAATGTTAAAAAAAAGAATGGAGGCATACATATTTATTGTTTAAGAGAATGTAACATGACTTGATTGTTTATTGGTGTGATGGAATGCACTCCAGCACAGTGTGGAGTTGCTCAATGGACAGTGGATTACAAAGCAGTAGACGTTCGGAGGTATTGATCCATTCATTGTGCAACGGACAGGTTGACAAGTACTGGACTTCAAAGAGGCCCCGGTGGACCTCCACTCCATGACGCTGCAGGCGGTCATGTGATCTCTGCCTGCTTCTTTCCAGATGTGTCAAGTCCAAAGCAAGACCAAAACAGGACATAGTGCCGGAGTCACTTCAAAGTAACAGCGTATGTCTTTTAGGGTTAACTAAAAGAAAATTGATTGACGGATTGATGATTCATGGATTTGTTTATTGTTGCTGTGCCATTTGCACCTTCTAAAAAATTAAAATTGTTTAAATCTCACGGTAGTTTTCACTTTTCTTATTACAAGCAAAGTAACAGAAACATTTAACATTGCTACCTGATATATTACTTTCTTCAAGTTCAGTTCGCAGCTGATTCCTGAACAGAGCACAGCACTCCTGTTTTTGTGGAGGATCTTTGACCAGCTTTTGGTAACAGGTTCTTAGAAACAACAAAATGCTTCGTTCATATAACTGATCTTTGACTAGTGTTTTTGCAATATTTAAATCCCTAAAACTATCATCTGGAGGATATTTGGCTTTGCAATGTCTTTTTTTTTTTTTTTTTTTAGTATGTTCTTAAAACAGCAGAGTGCTCCAATTGTATACACCAGGGGTGCCCATTACGTCGATCGCGAGCTACCAGTCGACCGCGGGGGGTGTGTCAGTCGATCTCCAGCCAGGCTTTTAAAAAAAATTGACCTAAAAATTAGTGATCATCAATCTTCACCAAGACGTCACTTAAATGACATTCACGGTACCAGAGGGTCTTGTGAGATGACGCTGGCTGCTGCAAGATCATTATTATGAAAATATGACCGAGAGGAAGGCGAGAAACACTTTTTATTTCAACAGACTCTCGCGCCGTACCTTCCATCAAAACTCTAAAGGCCGACTGCACATTTCCTATCTTCACAATAAAAGCCCTGCTTCATGCTGCCTGCGCTAACTAAATACAGAGTCTCGGAAAACTGGCGTGCACAAGCGATCCCTCAGAAAGCTGGCGTGCACATCACTTGTGCACGCCAGCTTTCCGAGACTCTTATTTTGTTAGCGCAGGCAGCATGAAGCAGGGCTTTTATTTTGAAGATAGGAAATGTGCAGTCGGCCTTTAGAGTTTTGACGGAAGGGACGGCGCGAAAGTCTGTTGAAATAAAAAGTGTTTCTCGCCTTCCTCTCTGTCATTTTTCATAAAAATGAACTGGCAGCAGCCAGCGTCATCTCACAAGACCCTCGGGTGCCGTGAATGTCAATCAAGCAAGCTACGGAATTTGCCGCCAATGTTTTTCTTGTAAAGTGTATGGACGCTGGATGAATTAGATGCCAAAATCCAACCACTTTCATGTGGTATTGTACAGAAAGGACAACTTTTTTTCTCCTCCATTTGAAAATGTGGGCGTTATCATCATTACTGTCTGATTCCAATCAATGCAAGTCATCAGAATCAGGTAATACACCAACTTATATTCTTGTCTTTGTGAAAGAAAGACATCTATATGTGTTACACATGCTTGTATTATCATTAAACACATTTAACTTGTTTACAAAAATGTCTCTTTCATAAATAAATAAATATAAATGATATATATAAATGAGGTAGATCCCCTCGAGTTGGTCAATTGAAAAGTAGCTCGCCTGCAGAAAAAGTGTGGGCATCCCTGGCATAGACAATCTTTGACTTGGTTATTGGCATATTCAGTATAAACTTAAATCAGCAATGGGCTGCTGTCAAATAAATGTAATTCGTTTAAAATAAGACAAAAAAAAAAAATCCCAAACAATGTGACATTATTCTTGTGAGAGTACAACTTTTTTTGTACATTTTAACACTTTTTCTGGGGGCCGCATAGGTCGGTTGGTAGAATGGCCGTGCCAGCAACTTGAGGGTTGCAGGTTCGATCCCCGCTTCCGCCATCCTAGTCACTGCCGTTGTGTCCTTGGGCAAGACACTTTACCCACCTGCTCCCAGTGCCCCCCCCCCCCCCCCCCACTGGTTTAAATGTAACTTAAATATTGGGTTTCACTATGTAAAGCGCTTTGAGTCACTAGAGAAAAGCGCTATATAAATATAAATCACTTCTTGTAATACTTACGAAAATCTTGAGGGTTATTTTTTGGGGAAAAAAGTTGACTCAATTCTTGCAAAATCACAACTTTTCTGGAAAACCCTATAATACCTTTGACATTTTTTTTTTTTACAATTTAGCAAAAACATTTTTTTGGTTAACATTTTTTTTTTCTGAAAAATGCGACTTAATTCCTGCAAGATTACAACTTTAAAAAATTTTATTTTATTTTTTTAAATACGGCTTTATTTTCTGTAAAATGCAATATTTCATTATTGTAAGAATACAGCATTTTTTCTTTTTTTTACATTTTTTTTTTCATCCAGTAGATCCTTAAAAACAGAAGAGTGCTCCAATTGTATAGACCAGGGGTGTCAAACATACAGCCGGTGGGCCGGATCAGGCCCCCCAACAGGTTTTATCCGGCCCGCCTGATGAGTTTTCCAAGTATTAAAATGAGTTGCTTTTTTTTTTTTTTTTTTTAATGAAAGAAACTGCTGTTCTGAATGTGTCCACTAGATGTCACAATAGCAATTCTGTTAGGACCAGCAAGAGGTACAAAGTAAAACGTGGAAACTTAAAACCTGACGTTTTGTGTCTTCTGCTTCAAACTTATCGTTATTTGGCACTCTTACTCCCCAATGATGTCTTTGTTTGGGTTTTAAGTATAGACGGTAGTATCTTGTGTACTCGGATAATCAACTTTTACCTTGAAAATAATTTTTTGTCTTGAAAATCAACTTTTACCTTGAAAATAATTTTTTGTCTTGAAAATCAACTTTTACCTTGAAAATAATTTTTTGTCTTGAAAATCAACTTTTACCTTGAAAATAATTTTTTGTCTTGAAAATCAACTTTTACCATTGCAAGATGCCTCGTTGTCGTCCTTTTTCCATTGTAGTAACATTATTAATAATAATAATAGATAGATAAAACTCTTTTCTATACACCCAAAACGCTTCGGAAAATCAGAGCCATTAGAGGCGGCACATGGACCAAAACGGTGAAATAAGGTGTTCTACCAACGGGTTCGAGGATTACCGCCACGACAGGCGCCAACTAAGGTATGAAAATACAGTGAGAAAACGTAATAGTTTTACCTCCGATTCTCACGGTTTGTTGAGTTAACTCTGGATTGATACGTGGACATGACAAAGGAGGTGTTTGATACATCGAAGAGTTTACAGTTTGTTCAATCCGAGAAAGACTGTGACTTAAAGTTTAATCCTGGCTTTGCACATAAACCGAGACCACGTCTAAACTCATTGTGTTTTTGAAACTGCACCAATTTCCTCAGAATTTTCAACAAACTTGAAGGGTTTTTTCCAGAGGATTATTTTTGACTTGTAGGTTTTCACAATGTGCTTGTTCTATTTTTGGCCAAAGTAAAACAAAGTAAACAAGCTGGAGTTGTCTTTATTTCTAAGTTATCATGCCATGATTTTACCATTCCGGCCCACTTGGGAATGGATTTTCCTCCATGCGGCCCCTGAGCTGAAATGAGTTTGACACTCATGGTACAGACGATCTTTGACTGGCATATACAGTACAACCTTAAAAAAGCAGGGGGCTGCTCTCAAATAAAGGATATGACTAGGTTTTTGTCTGCTGGTTCTCAAAAACAGCATAGGGCTCTTGTTCAATAGAGAAAATATTTGACTAATGTTATACAACAAATCCTAATTAGCATGTACAATATTACAGAATATGTAACAACTGCATTGAAAAAAGGGCAGCATAAAATAAAGAGTAGATATATATTATAAACAAAATGAGGTCATGTATATTTTCTGCTGGATTTTGTCATATTTTCAGTTTCTTTAAGAAAATGTGTCTTAATTCTTGTCGATTACTCCCTTCTTCCCCACAACAAATTTCAACTTTTTTCTGAAACCCCCAAAAAATGTTTTTTCTTGAAAATAAGACAAAAATAATCCAAAACAATGTGACTTTTGTGTTGTGAGATTACAACTTTTTTTTTTTTTTTTTTTTTTTTTTTACATTTAAACACTTTATCTTGTAATACTTAAGAAAATATGTCTAAAGTTTTGAGGGTTATTTTTTCGGAAAAAGTTGACCTAATTCTTGCAAAATCACGACTTACTTAAGAAAATATGTCTAAAGTTTTGAGGGTTATTTTTTCGGAAAAAGTTGACCTAATTCTTGCAAAATCACGACTTTTTTTTGAAAACCCTACAATACATTATTTTTTTTATTTTTTTTTTACAAATTAATGTAAATTTATTGTTGTCAGCATATATATTTTTCTGAAAAATGTGACTTAATTCCTGTAAGATTACAGTTTTTTTTATTAGTTTTTTTATTTTTTAAATATGACTTTATTTTCTGAAAAATGTGACTTAATTCCTGTAAAATTATAGCCTATATATATATATATATATATATATATATATATATATATATATCCATCCATCCATCCATTTTCTACCGCTTATTCCCTTTCGGGGTCGCGGGGGGGGCCTATCTCAGCTACAATCGGGCGGAAGGCGGGGTACACCCTGTACAAGTCGCCACCTCATCGCAGGGCCAACACAGATAGACAGACAACTTTCACACTCACATTCATACACTAGGGCCAATTTTTTTGTGTTGCCAATCAACCTATCCCCAGGTGCATGTCTTTGGAAGTGGGAGGAAGCCGGAGTACCCGGAGGGAACCCACGCATTCACGGGGAGAACATGCAAACTCCACACAGAAAGATCCCGAGCCTGGATTTGAACCCAGGACTGCAGGAACTTCGTATTGTGAGGCAGACGCACTAACCCCTCTGCCACCGTGAGGCCCATACATATATATATATATATATATATATATATATATATATATATATATATATATATATATATATATATATATATATATATATATATATATATATATATATATATATATATATATATATATATATTTTTTTTTTTTTTTTTTTTCAGTAGATCCTTAAAAACAGAAGAGTGCTCCAATTGTATAGAAGGTCTAATAGAAGATATTAGACTAGGTTTTTGCCAGCAGGTTCTCGAAAACAGCAATCCATCCATCCATTTTCTACCGCTTATTTCCTTTTTGGGGTCACGGGGGGCGCTGGCGCCTATCTCAGCTACAATTGGGGCGGAAGGCGGGGTACACCCTGGACAAGTCGCTATGTCATCGCAGGAAAACAGCAAAGGGCTCTTGTCAAATAGACAAATTCTTTGACTCATGTTATATAACAAATCCCAATTAGCATGTAAAATATTACAGTATATGTTACAACTGCAGCAAACAGAGGGCAGCATAAAATAAAGAGTAGATCCAGCAGAAAATATTCATTATAAACAAAAAGAGGTCATGTATATTTTCTGCTGGATTTTGTCAGATTTTAAATTTCTTTAAGAAAGTGTGTCTTAATTCTTGTGGATTACTCCCTTCTTCCCCACAACAAGTTACAACTTGTTTCTAAAACCACAAAAAATGTTTTTTTCTTGAAAAAAATGCAACGTAATTTGTAGAAAATAAGACAAAAAAAATCTTGAACAATGGGACTTTATGAGATTACAACTTGTTTTATACATTTAAAAACTTCTTCTTGTAATACCTAAGAAAATATGTCCATAAAACATAAAAAATGAAACTCTACCAGGTCGTCGTGCCTTATTTTGAGTTTGTTTGAGTTTTCCTTTGTGTAGGGCTTCAGTTCTTGTCTTGCGCTGTTATTTTGTTGGCCCGTCCTGTTTTTTTTTTTTGTTTTTTTTCCTGTAGCAGATTCATGTCTTCCTTTGAGGACTATTCCCCGGCACCTGATTTGTGTTAACAAGTTAGACTATTTAAGTTGTTGCTATCCTACTTTGTGTGGACATTATTGATTGTCATGTCATGTACGGATGTACTTTGTGGACTCTGTAAGTTTTTGCTGTCGTCCAGTATTTTGTTTCCGTTTACTTTGTAGCCAGTTCAATTTTACTTTCGTTTTGCATAGTCCATCCATCCATCCATCCATCCATTTTCTACCGCTTATTCCCTTTCGGGGTCGCGGGGGCGCCAGCCCCCCGCGTCACTTTTGTTCATTTTGTACAAATCAACATTATGATTTGTACATTCTCAGAATGTGCTTCCATCCATCCATTTTCTACCGCTTATTCCCTTTCGGGGTCGCGGGGGGCGCTGGCGCCTATCTCGGCTACAATCGGGCTTGTTCTATTTTATTTTTAAGTTATCGTGCCGGGATTTTACCAGTCTGGCCCACTTGGGAGTAGATTTTTCTCCATGTTGACCCCCCATCTAAAATTAGTTTGACACCCCTGGTTTACAACCGTGTTTTTCAACCACCGTGCCCCGGAACACTAGTGTGCTGTAAGATATTGACTGATGTGCCGTGGGAAATCTCGCAATGTCACCTAATTGTTCTTCAAAAACATTTTTTTTGCAAACCACTAACTGTATTCTACAAATAATTGAGTGTCCATGTTGTCTCATCATCAACAGAGTAACTATGTGATACTCCTCCATGTCAGTAGGTGGCAGCAACTAGAGAATTGCTCTGTGGGATAAGAGAATTAGATTGCATGGGTGGTTATTAACTGCGATTTGGTGGTGACTTGTCCAGGGTGTAGCCCGCCTTCCGCCCGATTGTAGCCGAGATAGGCACCAGCGCCGCCCCGCGACCCCAAAGGGAATAAGCGGTAGGAAATGGATGGATGGATGGATAATTATTCTTTATTTTATTATTATTTTTTTGTTTATTTACCCAGGAAAGGTCCAACTGAGATTAAGAATCTCTTTTTTAAAAGAGTCCAAAGCACCAGCGTAGGTGCCACTGGTAGATAGGTGGGCCGTAACTAGCTGGCATCGAACCTGGAACCCTCAAGGCATGGCCGATCCTCCATCCGAGCCACACCAGCCCAAACGCTGTTATTATTATTGTATAGATTAATATCGAACAATCGCATCAGGGGGTTGATGAGAATCACTCTAAATGGCCAATATTGGCTGTTGTGTCTCATTTCTTAATATTGTCTACTACAGTGGTTCTCAAATGGGGGTACGCGTACCCCTGGGGCTACTCAAAGGTATGCCAAAGGGTACGTGAGAATTTTTTTTGAATATTCTAAAAATAGCAACAATTCAAAAATCCTTTATAAATACATTTATTGAATAATACTTCCACGAATTATGAATGTAAGTTCATAAACTGTGAAAAGAAATGCAACAATGCAATATTCAGTGTTGACAGCTACATTTTTTTTGTGGACATGTTCCATAATTATTGACGTTAAAGATTTCTTTTTTTGTGAAGAAATGTTTAGAATTAAGTTGATGAATCCAGATGGATCTCTATTACAATCCCCAAAGAGGGCACTTTAAGTTGATGATTACTTCTATGTGTAGAAATCTTTATTTATAACTAAATCACTTCTTTATTTTTCAACAAGTTTTTAGTTATTTTTATATCTTTTTTATCCAAATAGTTCAAGAAAGACCACTACAAATGAGCAATATTTTGCACTGTCACACAATTTAATAAATCAGAAACTGATGACATAGTGCTGTATTTTACTTCTTTATCTCTTTTTTTCAACCAAAAATGCTTTGCTCTGATTAAGGGGTACTAGAATTAAAAAAAAATGTTTACAGGGGGTACATCACTGAAAAAAGGTTGAGAACTACTGCCCTAAACCAGTGGTCCCCAACCTTTTTGTATCCGCGGACCGGTCAGCGCTAAATAATTTTTCCCGCGGCCCGGTTGGGGGGGGTCTTTTTTTGTTGTTGTTTTTTCCTTTGTCATGAAAAAGGAACGTTTTTGTCATGAATAAGGGAGGTGTTTGTGGTTGGTGCACTAATTGTAAGTGTATATTGTGTTTTTTAAGTTGATTTAATAAAAAAAAAAATAAAAAAAAAAAATATATATATATATATATTTTTCCCACATCTGAGGTCCTCTCCAAGGTTTCTCATAGTCAGCATTGTCACTGGCGTCCCACTGGGTGTGAATTCTCCTTGCCCTTATGTGGGTTCTTCCGAGGATGTCGTAGTGGTTTGTACAGTCCTTTGAGACATTTGTGATTTAGGGCTATATAAATAAACATTGATTGATTGGACTAAAAACTTGTTGAAAAATAAACGAGTGATTCAATTATAAATAAATATTTCTACACATAGAAGTAATCATCAACTTAAAGTGCCCTCTTTGGGAATTGTAATAGAGATCCATCTGGATTCATGAACTTAATTCTAAACATTTCTTCACAAAAAAATAAATATTTAACATCAATATTTATGGAACATGTCCACAAAAAATCTAGCTGTCAACACTGAATACTGCATTGTTGCATTTCTTTTCACAGTTTATGAACTTACATTCATATTTTGTTGAATAATATATTCAATAAATATATTCATAAAGGATTTTTGAATTGTTGCTATTGTTAGAATTTTTTTTTTAAATCTCACGTACCCCTTGGCTTACCTTCAAGTACCCCCAGGGGTACGCATACCCCCATTTGAGAAACACTGGATTAGGGGGTTCTTGAATTAAAAAAATGTTCACAGGGGGTACATCACTGAAAAAAGGTTGAGAACCCCTTGTCTAGTAGCCAATGAAAAAAAACGTGCCTCGGCTTAAAAAAGGTTGAAAAACACTGGTTAGAACAGTGGTTCTTAACCAGGGTTTGATCGAACCCTAGTGGTTCGGTGAGTCGATCTCAGGGTTCGATCAAAACACACCCGACTCTTCGTTTGAATACAAACTTCTCCCTGTTGGCATATTACGGATACGGCAACAGCCGACTGATTTGCAGGTGTGTAATTTGTTGTGAGTTTATGCACTGTCTTAGTTTTGTTTTTTGAACAAGGTGATGTTCATGCACGGTTGATTTTGTGCACCAGTAAAAAAAACATGGTAACACTTTAGTATGGGGAACATATTCACCATGAATTAGTTGCTTATTAACATGCAAATTAGTAACATATTGGCTCTTAACTAGTCATTAAGTACTAATTAATGCCTTATCCGGCATGTCCTTATTATAACCCTAACCCTTTAACCCTAACCCTAACCAAATAACTCTAAATTAAGTGTTTATTACTTAGAACATGTTCCCTAGTGTCCAAATAACTCTAAATTAAGTGTTTGTTACTTAGAATATGTTCCCTTATACTAAAGTGTTACCAAAAACATACAACTTTGTCTTGAATTTGAAAATTTTTTATTTTTTATTTTTCACTAAAAAAGGTTTGGTGAACGCGCATATGAAACTGGTGGGGTTCGGTACCTCCAACAAGGTTAAGAACCACTGGGTTAGAACCTACCACGAATTGATCAACGCGGACCCCAACTTAAACAAGTTGAAAAACTTATTCCATTTAGTGGTCAATTGTACGGAATATGTACTGTACTGTGCAATCTACTAATAAAAGTATCAATCAATCAATCAAATGGGTTAGAACAGGGGTCACCAATGCGGTGCCCACGGGCACCAGGTAGCCCGTAAGGACCAGATGAGTCGCCCGCTGGCCTGTTCTAAAAATAGCTCAAATAGCAGCACTTACCAGTGAGCTGCCTCTATTTTTTTTTATTGTATTTATTTACTAGCAAGCTGGTCTCGCTTTGCTCGACATTTTTAATTCTAAGAGAGACAAAACTCAAATAGAATTTGAAAATCCAAGAAAATATTTTACAGACTTGGTCTTCACTTGTTTAAATAAATTCATTTATTTTTTTACTTTGCTTCTTATAACTTTCAGAAAGACAATTTTAGAGAAAAAATACAACCTTAAAAATGATTTTAGGATTCTTAAACACATATACATTTTTACCATTTAAATTGCTTCCTCGTCTTTCCTGACAATTCAAATCAATGTTCAAGTAAATTATTTTTTTTATTGTAAAGAATAATAAATACATTTTAATTAAATTCTTCATTTTAGCGTCTGTTTTTTCAACGAAGAATATTTGTGTAATATTTATTCAAAATTATTATGATTAAAATTCAAAACAATAATTCTGGCAAATGTAGAAAATCTGTCAAATCAAATTGAAATCTTATTTCGAAATCTTTTGAATTTCTTTTAAAATTTTGGTTTTGGAAAATCTAGAAGAAATAATGATTTGTCTTTGTTAGAAATATAACTTGGACCAATTTGTTATATATTCTAACAAAGTGCAGATTGGATTTTAACCTATTTAAAACATGTCATCAAAATTCTAAAATGAATCTTAATCAGGAAAAATTACTAATGATGTTCCGTAAATTCTTTTTTTTTAATTTTTTCAAAAAGATTCGAATTAGCTAATTTTTCTCTTCTTTTTTGCGGTTGAATTTTGAATTTCAAAGAGTCGAAATTGAAGATAAACAATGTTTCAAAATGTAATTTCCATTTTTTTTGTGTTTTCTCCTCTTTTAAACCGTTCAATTAAGTGTTTTTTTCATCATTTATTCTCTACAAAAAACCTTCCGTAGTAGGAAAAAAAATGTACGACGGAATGACAGACAGAAATACACTTTTTTAAAATATTTATCTGTTTCTATATACATTTATTGTGAGAAATCATTAAGATGATCAGTATTTCCACAAAGATAAATATCATACATTCATCCATCTTCTTCTGCTTATCCGAGCTCGGGTCGCAGGGGCAGCAGCCTAAGCAGGGAAACCCAGACTTCCCTCTCCCCAGCCACTTCGTCTAGCTCTTCCCGGGGGATCCCGAGGCGTTCCCAGGCCAGCCGGGAGACATAGTCTTCCCAACGTGTCCTGGGTCTTCCCCGTGGCCTCCTACCGGTTGGACGTGCCCTAAACACCTCCCTAGGGAGGCATTCGGGTGGCATCCTGACCAGATGCCCGAACCACCTCATCTGGCTCCTCTCGATGTGAAGGAGCAGCGGCTCTACTTTGAGTTCCTCCCGGATGGCAGAGCTTCTCACCCTATCTCTAACACTGCCAAGCAGATTTTATGTTAGTGTTTTACTTGTTTTAACTGTTTTGGTCCTAAATGATCTCAGTAAGATATTACAGCTTGTTGCTGAGATTTGATGACCTATAATGAGTAAAACATGCTTGAAACTAAAATATCAACTGTTGCAAAGCTGTGTCGTCAACACTCACAAGTATAAAACTACTTTTTAAAGTAATAATTTCTAACTTCAAGCATGAAAATAAAAATCATGATGCCGAGCGCATATCATTATGTCAAAATAATGGCAGTAGCATTTACTTCATTTAAGAATATTTTTCAACATATTGAACAAAAAAATGTCTTTTTTTTCTACCAAGAAAAGTGCACTTGTTATTAGTGAGAATATACTTATTTTAAGGTATTTCTGGGTTAATTGAGGTTAGCCAATTTGACTTGTTTTGGAAAATCTTGACAAGCTGAATTTTCTTGTTCTATTGCAGGGATGTCAAACTCAAACACAGAGGGGGCCAAAATTTTAAACGGAACAAAGCCGCGGGCCAAGGTTGAACAAAATAACCTTCTAATAGGGACGCAAACAAGTTTTGCATTAAATATTGAACAAACAAGGCTTATATAACTTTAGTTACATGCAAAATCCAGTTTCAAATAATACTAATAATAATTTAAAAAAATATAAATGGCATATCAAATAAAATTTTAATAAAAATGTAATGCCTTTTTTTCTATTTGCAATCTTCTGAGGTAAATATCACATTTTTCCCACAGGCTAATAATACATTTGAAAATAAAATAACAATAATGAATGAACCAAACATTCAAGCTTTGAAGTAGCAAGAGAAAATGCATGAATAAAACGTTAATTATGGGTCAGTTTGCTGGAAGTTTCCCGGAAGGGTTAGTGCTGCAAGGGGTTCTGGGTATTTGTTCTGTTGTGTTACAGCGCGGATGTTCTCCCGAAATGTGTTTTTTCATTCTTGTTTGGTGTGGGTTCACAGTATGGTGCATATTTGTAAAAGTGCTAAAGTTGTTTATACGGCCACCCTCAGTGTGACCTGTATGGCTGTTGAGCAAGTATGCCGTCCATTCACTTGTGCGCGCGCGTGTGTGTGTGTGTGTGTGTGTGTGTGTGTGTGTGTGTGTGTGTGTGTGTGTGTGTGTGTGTGTGTGTGTGTGTGTGTAAAAGCCACAAATTTTATGTGACACGCTGTTAGTATGGTGGAAAAGCGGACGTGACGACAGGTTGTAGAGAACGCTAAAAGCAGTGCTTTAAATGCACGCCCCCAATATAGTTGTCCAGGTGGAAATCGGTAGAAATTTGGGAGAATGGTTGCCCCGGGAGATTTTCGGGAGGGGCACTGAACTTCGGGAGTCTACCGGGAAAATTAGGAGGGTTGGCAAGTATGAGTATTAGCGGTGAATGCGGTGTTACAGCGGCACCGACGCTGTATAACACCGGCGGGCCAGCTCTAATGCTAAATTGATATTGCCTCAAAGGCCAAATTAAATTACACGGCGGGCCATATTTGGTCCGCGGGCCAGAGTTTGACACCCATGTTCTATTGGCAGATAATTTCAGCTTAGTTCAAATAAAATACCCCAAATCTTTGTATTTGTTTTCTTGTTTTCGAACTCTGATTCTTTGCAGTGAAGGGAGAGCCCCGCCACACGGCGGAGGAAACTCATTTTGGCCGCTTGTACCCGTGATCTTATCCTTTCGCTCACGATCCAAAGCTCATGACCATAGGTGAGGATGGGAATGTAGATCGACCGGTAAATTGAGAGCTTTGCCTTGCGGCTCAGCTCCTTCTTCACCACAACGGATCGGTACAACGTCCGCATTACTGAAGACGCCGCACCGATCCGCCTGTCGATCTCACGATCAATCAAGATAAATATCAATCAATGTTCATTTATATAGCCCTAAATCACTAGTGTCTCAAAGGGCTGCACAAACCACAACACAAACCACAACGACATCCTCGGTAGGCCCACATAAGGGCAAGGAAAACTCACACCCAGTGGGACGTCGGTGATAATGAGGACTATGAGAACCTTGGAGAGGACCACCTATGTAGGCAACCCCAAATATCATTAATTATTATTAATACCATAGAGCAGGGGTGTCAAACTCAAATACAGAGTGGGCCAAAATTTAAAACTGAACAAAGCCGCGGGCCAAGGTTGAACAAATTAACCTTTCAATAGGGACCCAAACAAGTTTTGCAATGAATATTGAACAAGCAAGTCTTAAATAGGGCAGCACGGTGGTACAGGGGTTAGTGCATCTGCCTCACAATACGAAGGTCTTGAGTAATCCTGGGTTCAATCCCGGACTCGGGATCTTTCTGTGTGGAGGTGCATGACCTCGCCGTGACTGCGTCGGTTCCCTCCGGGTACTCGGGCTTCCTCCCATGGAACAGGCAGAGCTTATATAACGTAATAGTGCAAAATGAACTTTCAAAAAACATCAGTGGTATATTAAATAAAACGTAATTAAAAAAATGAATGCCTCTTTTCTATTTGCAGCCTTCTGAGGTAAATATCAACATTAACTTTTTCCGCAGACAAATAAATTCGAAAATAAAATAAAAATTAGTTGGGCGGGGTTTGGTGGTAGCGGGGGGTGTATATTGTAGCATTCCGGAAGAGTTAGTGCTGCAAGGGTTCCTGGGTATTTTTTCTGTTGTGTTTATGTTGTGTTACGGTGCGGGTGTTCTCCCGAAATGTGTTTTGTCATTCTTGTTTTTTAACATGCCTCAAAACGGTAGCTTGGAATTTGGGACATGCTCTCTTTGAGAGAGCATGAGAAGGTTTAGGTGGGTGGGGTGGGGGTAGCGGGGTTGTTTATTGTAGCGTCCTGGAAAAGTTAGTGCTGCAAGGGATTCCGGGTATTTGTTCTGTTGTGTTACGGTGCGGATGTTCTCCCGAAATGTGTTTTGTCATTCTTGTTTGGTGTGGGTTCACAGTGTGGCGCATATTTGTAACAATGTTAAAGTTGTTTATACGGACACCCTCAGTGTGACCTGTATGGCTGTTGACCAAGTATGTGTGTGTGAAAGTCGCATATATTATGTGACTTGGCCAGCACGCTGTTTATATGGAGGAAAAGAGGACGTGACGGCATGTTGTAGAGGACAGTGCCTTTAAGGCACGCTCCCAATATTGTTGCGGAAATCGGGAGAATGGTTGCCCATGGAGATTTTCGGGAAGGGCACTAAACTTCGGGAGTCTCCCGGGAAAATCGGGAGGGTTGGCAAATATGAGTATTAGCTGTGAATGTGGTGTTACCGGCGGGCCAGGTCTAATGTTAATTTGATATTGCCTCAAGGGCCAAATGGAATTTGCCCGCGGGCCAGAGTTTGGGGTAGGGAACCTATGGCTTTAGAGCCAGATGTGGCTCTTTTGATGACTGCATCTGGCTCTCGGATAAATCTGAGCTGACTTTGCTTAACACGATAAGTAATGAATAATTCCACTTGTAATCATAGTGTCAAAATAACGTTCAAAATATAAAACATTCTCATGCATTTTTATGTTCAAGAAGTTGTGTTAATGGTAAGAAGTAATTTATTTATTATTGGTTAGTGTGGGGCTTACCCTCCTGGGGGTTCTTCAGACCACCAAGAGCCTGTTTTAGGGTTACAATATTGTTTTATTTGAGTTTTCTCTCAGTTGCTTTACAGCAATTGTCTTTTTCTCTTTCGTCCTCACTCGCGCTCTGGCTCCAGCCCCAACTCTGTCTCTCCTTCTGGCTGCCGCTTATAACAGAGCGACAGGTGATTAGATAAAAAGGCCCAGGTGGGCCGTCGACGCACTTGTCGCTGATTTCGAGGCCGGTCCTGCCAACATCCCACTTTGCTGCAGGCCACGCCCCCTCCACAGTTAGCTTCCGAATAACACTGTTATTACAAAAAACAAGAGACCTATTATACTCTAGAAATGTTGATCTTACTTAAAAATGCACGCGTTTAGTTGTGTTCAGTGTTAAAAAAATATTATATGGTTCTTACGGAAATACATTTTGAAATATTTGGCTTCTTGGTAGGGATGCACCGATTAATCGGTAACCGAATATATTCGGCCGAATATGGCAAAAAAAAGCCACATTCGGCCTTCGGTGGAATGAGTTAAAAACAAGGCCGAATAGTGGCGTGTGACGCAATTTTTTGACACGGTGACGCAATCAACAAACATGCAGTGACGTGGTGACGTTGGGATACGTTGTGTACCTGTATAAGTGTATGAGGTTACAAGCACACACTTATTGAGATTTAGTGGGGCCTCTGTTTACATTATCAGCCTGCTGTGTAGGCTACCTGTATAAGTGTATGAGGTTACAAGCACACACTTAATTGAGATTTACTTGAGCCTTCTGTTTACATTATTAGCATATCTACTGTGGCTAAGCAGACTTTTGCCAAAAGGACAATTCATTTGTTGTGGGTTTATCCACTTTAATGCACTTTATTTTTTTTTGGAATGCATGTTTTGTTTGAAGGCCTAATATAAATGAAAAACTTTGTGCTTTTTTTTTTAAAAGCAAAGGCTACTGGATTATTAAAAAAAATGTCAATATTCAATAAAAAATTACTTTATTTGAAAAACATGTCTAAATATTTATTCTAGGCTATTTATGCAATGGGGCGTCACGGTGGAAGAGGGGTTAGTGCGTCTGCCTCACAATACAAAGTTTCTGCAGTCCTGGGTTCAAATCCAGGCTCGGTATCTTTCTGTGTGGAGTTTGCATGTTCTCCCCGTGAATGCGTGGATTCCCTCCGGGTACTCCGGCTTCCTCCCACTTCCAAAGACATGCACCTGGGGATAGGTTGATTGGGAACACTAAAATTGGCCCTAGTGTGTGAATGTGAGTATGAATGTTGTCTGTCTATCTGTGTTGGCCCTGCGATGAGGTGGGGACTTGTCCAGGGTGTACCCCGCCTTATGCCCGATTGTAGCTGAGATAGGCGGCAGCGCCCCCCGCGACCCCAAAAGGGAATAAGCGGTAGAAAATGGATGGATGGATGGATGTCTAAATATTTATTCTAGGCTATTTATGCAATATAAAAAAAATTGTGAAAAACTGCATTCATTATTCGGTATTCGGCCTTTGGCCAAGCGTTTAAATTTTATTCGACTTCGGCCACAAATTTTCATTTCGGTGCATCCCTACTTCTTGGCTGTCTCAGCCAAAAAGGTTCCCGACCCCTGCTATAGAGTTAAAGGTAAATTGAGCAAATTGGCTATTTCTGCCAATTTATTTAAGTGTGTATCAAACTGGTAGCCCTTCGCATTAATCGGTACCCAAGAAGTAGCTCCATCCATCCATCCATCCATTTCTACCGCTTATTCCCTTTTGGGGTCGCAGGGGGCGCTGGCGCCTATCTCAGCTACAATCGGGCGGAAGGCGGGGTACATCCTGGACAAGTCGCCACCTCATCGCAGGGCCAACACAGATAGACAGACAACATTCACTCTCACATTCACACACTAGGGCCAATTTAGTGTTGCCAATCAACCTATCCCCAGGTGCATGTCTTTGGAAGTGGGAGGAAGCCGGAGTACCCGGAGGGAACCCACGCATTCACGGGGAGAACATGCAAACTCCACACAGAAAGATCCCGAGCCTGGATTTTAACCCAGGACTGCAGGACCTTCGTATTGTGAGGCAGACGCACTAACCCCTCTTCCACCGTGAAGCCCGTTCCCGAACCCTGCTATAGAGTTAAAGGAAAATTGAGCAAATTGGCTATTTCTGGCAATTTATTTAAGTGTGTATCAAACTGGTAGCCCTTCGCATTAATCAGTACCCAATAAGTAGCTCTTTGTTTCTAAAAGGTTGCTGACCCCTGGGGTTAGAACCTGGAAAGCGTGGAAAAGGCCGATACGCCGTCGTTTTATTGTGAAAGGTAACACCGGAAATTAAGCTCCGCAACCCAGAAAACTTGACCGCGTGTCCGTCGTTCCCAGGGTTCCGTGAGAGCCGTTTGCCCCACCCCACCTCTTCTTCAACGCTATCTATCTCAATGTGCAAATCTCCGAGAAAAAAAGGGTATCATTCACCGCCTTCACGCCGCCAAGGAAACATTGCGTTTGTGCGGCCGACGCTTCCCCGGCAACAGGCGCGGCTCCCCCCCGACCCCCCCTCTTCGGCTCGTTCCGAAATACAACAACCGCCGCGTCTACTCTGGATGAGGGCTTGAAAACACGGCGGTGGGTTCCATGTCTGCCGCCTCACATGTAAGCACCATCCACCGGGGACGACGAGGGGAACCGTAGCGGGAGGACCTCCATCCACCAACACCTGGACGTCGAGTTGCGTTCAAGGACACACCAGCCGCCTCAAGAACTGACCAACAAAAACCCCCTAAAAACAACAACAACAACAAAAACCCACCATCGAGGATATTTTCACGCATATGACGAGGGGGAAAAAGCACCGAGGGGAAGGGGCCTTTTTAAGGGGGTCTTAAACTGTCATTTTGTCGGCAAAAAGGAGAGCGTCCATCGACGGTTTTCCAGTGAAGGTGTCATTTTGAGGAAATGTTTATTTCTTCTTCAGCGTCGAGCTTGAAGTGGATGTAGCCAACATGGGCTCCGGTGGATATTAAGGCGAAGAGGAGGTTTCATCCATGTCCATTTCACATCCCCTGGTTGCAGATGACTTCATTGCGGATTTACAGCCCGACGTCCTCGTTGCCAGTAAATAGCCACATCCATCCATCCGTCATCCATCCATCATCCATCCATCATTCAGCCACGCTGGGCCAGGAGCTTTCCTCACCTCCATGTGCATCCCTCACCTTCTGAGCCGGGTCTTCCACTCTTGGGCCCGTCCAAGAATTTAGATCCCCCTTCCCCTTTTTCCTCCCTCCTTTTGCCCACCCAAGTGACCACCTTCTGAACCTATACACTCTTGGGAATTTTTTTTTTTTTTTTTTTTTTGGGTGGGGGGGGAAGATGGGCTGTCTCGGCAACAGCAAGACTGAAGACCAACGGAACGAGGAGAAGGCCCAGAGGGAAGCCAACAAGAAGATCGAGAAGCAGCTGCAGAAAGACAAACAGATTTACCGGGCCACGCACCGGCTACTACTGCTAGGTGGGTATGCAGTGGACCGCTTCCTAGCCTCGTGGCTACTCGTCCAGGGTCCAGGGTCTACGGACCTTCCCCGAGGTCTTGATCCTTCATGACCGTTAATCCACCGGGAGTACAAACGGGATTAGTAGCCTAGTAGCTGTCCTACTCAGGCCTTAATCTGAAATTGATCCCAGATTTGGACACCTTGGTAACCTAAACATCATTTAGACAATCTTTGACTAAGTAGATCCTTAAAAACAGCCAAGTTTATCTAAGAACGTTAATCGGCATTTGTCATTCGGAGGCAATTTAACTCGGGATCGGTCCTTAAAAACATTTAAAGATGAAATATCTTTGACTGTACGTTTGCAGGAGAGCCCTAAAAACAGCAAGGCTCCCATTGAGTTTTTACTTGCATTTTGACAGTAGATTCTTCGATCAACATTATTCCCGCACATTTTTTTTTTTTAAAACGGCAGACGGTTTTTGTCATTTAGAGGCAATTTAACTCAGTATCGGTCCTTAAAAACCCCTAAACGATCTTTGACTGTATTTGTGCAGGAGAGCCCTAAAAACAGCAAGGCTCCCATTGAGTTTTTTCTTGCATTTTCACAGTAGATTCTTCGATCAACATTATTGCTGCACATTTTTTTTAAACAGCAGAGCGTTTTTGTCATTCGGAGGCAATTTAACTCGGGATCGATCCTTAAAAACACCTAAAGAATAAAAGATCTTTCAATCAATCAATCAATCAATGTTTATTTATATAGCCCCAAATCACAAATGTCTCAAAGGACTGCACAAATCATTACGACTACAACATCCTCGGAAGAACCCACAAAAGGGCAAGGAAAACTCACACCCAGTGGGCAGGGAGAATTCACATTCAGTGGGACGCCAGTGACAATGCTGACTATGAGAAACCTTGGAGAGGACCTCAGATGTGGGCAACCCCCCCCCCCCTCTAGGGGACCGAAAGCAATGGATGTCGAGCGGGTCTAACATGATACTGTGAAAGTTCAATCCATAGTGGCTCCAAGACAGCAGTGAGAGTCCCGTCCACAGGAAACCATCTCAAGCGGATCAGCAGCGTAGAGATGTCCCCAACCGATACAGGCGAGCGGTCCATCCTGGGTCCCGACGAGCGGTCCATCCTGGGTCTCGACTCTGGACAGTCAGTACTTCATCCATGGTCATCGGACCGGACCCCCTCCACAAGGGAGGGGGGGACATAGGAGAAAGAAAAGAAGCGGCAGATCAACTGGTCTAAAAAGGAGGTCTATTTAAAGGCTAGAGTATACAGATGAGTTTTAAGATGAGACTTAAATGCTTCTACTGAGGTAGCATCTCGAACTGTTACCGGGAGGGCATTCCAGAGTACTGGAGCCCGAACGGAAAACGCTCTATAGCCCGCAGACTTTTTTTGAGCTCTAGGAATCACTAATAAGCCGGAGTCTTTTGAACGCAGATTTCTTGCCGGGACATACGGTACAATACAATCGGCAAGATAGGCTGGAGCTAGACCGTGTAGTATTTTATACGTAAGTAGTAAAACCTTAAAGTCACATCTTAAGTGCACAGGAAGCCAGTGCAGGTGAGCCAGTACAGGCGTAATATGATCAAATTTTCTTGTTCTTGTCAAAAGTCTAGCAGCCGCATTTTGTACCAACTGTAATCTTTTAATGCTAGACATGGGGAGACCCGAAAATAATACGTTACAGTAATCGAGACGAGACGTAACAAACGCATGGATAATGATCTCGGCGTCTTTAGTGGACAAAATGGAGCGAATTTTAGCGATATTACGGAGATGAAAGAAGGCTGTTTGACTGTATGTTTGCACGAGAACTCTAAAAATAGCTAAGTTTTTACTTGCACTTTGACAGTAGATTCTTAAAAACAGCAAACTGCTGTTGTCTTGTCGAGAAACTTTTGATTAACTTTTATGTTGTGATTATTTGAAAACAGCAGAATGTTTGTCATCTCTAGGCCATTTACTTTGGCTTCATGCAATTGGAAAAAAAAGAACAACAGCAGAGTGTTCTATAGAATATGTTTGACAAGTACTGTATGGTTGCAGTAGATCTCTAAAAACAGCAGTGCATTCGTGTCGTATATTGTTGATTTTTTACTTGCATTTTGACAGTAGACCTTTAAAAACAGCAGAGCTTAGACTACTACTGTATGTTTGTATGCAGTGGACCGCTTCCTAGCCTCATGGCTACTCGTCCAGGGTCCAGGATCGGGACGTGGGTCTGCGGACCTTCACCGAGGTCTTGATCCTTCATGCCCGTTAATCCACCGGGAGTATAAACGGGATTAGTAGCCTAGCAGCTGTCCTACTCAGGCCTTAATCTGAAACTGATCCCAGATTTGGACACCTCGCTAACCTAAACATCATTTAGACAATCTTCGACTAAGTAGATCCTTAAAAACAGCCAAACTTATCTAAGAACGTTAATCGGCATTTGTCAATCAGTGGCAATTTAACTCTGGATCGGTCCTTAAAAACAACTAAATAATAAAAGATATTTGACTGTATGTTTGCAGGAGAGCCCTAAAAACAGTAAGGCTCCCATTTTTTTTAAAACAGCAGAGCATTTTTGTCATTTAGAGGCAATTTAACTCCGGATCGGTCCTTGAGAACAGCTAAAGGATAAAAGATGTTTGACTGTATGTTTGCAGGAGAGCTCTAAAAACAGCAAAGTCTTTACTTGCTCTTTGACAGTAGATTCTTAAAAACAGCAAAGTGCTGTTGTCTTGTCAAGAAACCTTTGATTAACTTTTATGTTGTGTTTATTTAAAAACAGCAGAATGTTGGTCATCTCTAGGCTATTTACCTTTGCTTCATGCAATTTAAAAAACAACAACAACAACAACAGCAGAGTGTTCTATAGAATATCTTTGACAAGTACTGTATGTTTGCAGTAGATCTCTAAAAACAGCAGCGCATTCGTGTCGTATATTGTTGATTTTTTTACTTGCATTTTGACAGTAGACCCTTAAAAACAGCAGAGCTTTGACTAGTGCTGTTTGTTTGTATGCAGTGGACCGCTTCCTAGCCTCATGGCTACTCATCCAGGGTCCAGGATCGGGACGTGGGTCTGCGGACCTTCCCCGAGGTCTTGATCCTTCATGACCGTTAATCCACCGGGAGTACAAACGGGATTAGTAGCCTAGTAGCTGTCCTACTCAGGCCTTAATATGAAATTGATCCCAGATTTGGACACTTTGCTAACCTAAACATCATTTAGACAATCTTTGACTAAGTAGATCCTTAAAAACAGCCAAGTTTATCTAAGAACGTTAATCGGCATTTGTCATTCGGAGGCAATTTAACTCGGGATCGGTCCTTAAAAACATTTAAAGATGAAATATCTTTGACTGTACGTTTGCAGGAGAGCCCTAAAAACAGCAAGGCTCCCATTGAGTTTTTACTTGCATTTTGACAGTAGATTTTTCGATCAACATTATTCCCGCACATTTATTTTTTAAAACAGCAGACGGTTTTTGTCATTCAGAGGCAATTTAACTCAGTATCGGTCCTTTAAAAACCCCTAAACGATCTTTGACTGTATGTGTGCAGGAGAGCCCTAAAAACAGCAAGGCTCCCATTGAGTTTTTTCTTGCATTTTCACAGTAGATTCTTCGATCAACATTATTACTGCACATTTTTTTTAAACAGCAGAGCGTTTTTGTCATTCGGAGGCAATTTAACTCGGGATCGATCCTTAAAAAGACCTAAAGAATAAAAGATCTTTGACTGTATGTTTGCACGAGAGACCTAAAAACAGCAACGTTTTTACTTGTACTTTGACAGTAGATTCTTAA
Source organism: Nerophis ophidion (assembly GCF_033978795.1). Taxonomy (NCBI): domain Eukaryota; kingdom Metazoa; phylum Chordata; class Actinopteri; order Syngnathiformes; family Syngnathidae; genus Nerophis; species Nerophis ophidion. The sequence continues at coordinate 66,396,332 of NC_084612.1, forward strand.
AAACAGCAAACTGCTGTTGTCTTGTCGAGAAACTTTGATCAACTTTCGTGTTGTATTTATTTAAAAACCGCATCATGTTTGTAACCTTGGCTTTTTACCTTGGCTTCATGCAATTTAAAAAAAGCAACAACAGCAGAGTGTTCTATAGAATATCTTTGACAAGTACTGTATGTTTGCAGTAGATTTCTAAAAACAGCAGCGCATTCGTGTCGTATATTGTTGATTTTTTTACTTGCATTTTGACAGTAGACCCTTAAAAACAGCAGAGTTTTGACTAGTACTGTATGTTTCTATGCAGTGGATCGTTTCCCAGCCTCATGGCTACTTGTCCAGGATCGGGACGTGGGTCTGCGGACCTTCCCCGAGGTCTTGATCCTTCATGTCCGCTAATCCACCGGGAGTACAAACGCAAATTAAGGAGGTTACTTTATGGGATTAGTAGCCTAGCAGCTGTCCTACTCAGGCCTTAATCTGAAACTGATCCCAGATTTGAACACCTTGCTTACCTAAACATCATTTAGACAATCTTCGACTAAGTAGATCCTTAAAAACAGCCATGCTTATCTAAGAACATTGATCGTTATTTTAAAGCTTTAAAAACAGCAGAGCGTTTTTGTCATTCGGAGGCAATTTAACTCTGGATCGGTCCTTAAAAACACCTAAAGGATAAAGATCGTTGACTGTATGTTTCCAGGAGAGCCCTAAAAACAGCAAGGCTCCTATTGAGTTTTTACTCGCATTTTGACAAAAGATTCTTAAAAAACTTAAAAGACCGCTTCCTAGCTTCATGGCTACTCGTCCAGGGTCCGGGATTGTGACTCGGGCCCGTGGACCTTCACCAAGGTCTTGATCCTTCATGCCCGCTAATCGGCTGGGAGTACAAACGCAAATTAAGGAGGTTACTTTGGGGGATTAGTTGCCTAGCAGCTGTCCTTCTCAGGCCTTAATCTGAAACTGATCCCAGATTTGGACACTTTGTTAACCTAAACATCATTTAGACAATCTTCGACTAAGTAGATCCTTAAAAACAACCAAGCTTATCTAAGAACGTTAATCGGCATTTGTCATTCAGAGGCAATTTAACTCGGGATCGGTCCTTAAAAACATCTAAATGATAAAAGATATTTGACTGTATGTTTGCAGGAAAGCCCTAAAAACAGCAAGGTTCCCATTTTTTTTTAAAACAGCAGAGCATTTTTGTCATTTAGAGCAATTTAACTCGGGATCGGTCCTTGAAAACAGCTAAAGAATAAAAGATGTTTGAAGGAGAGCTCTAAAAACAGCAAAGTTTTCACTTGCTCTTTGACAGTAGATTCTTAAAAACAGAAAAGTGCTGTTGTCTTGTCAAGAAACCTTTGATCAACTTTTATGTTGTATTTATTTAAAAACAGCAGAATGTTGGTCATCTCGAGGCTATTTACCTTTGCTTCATGCAATTTAAAAAACAACAACAGCAGAGTGTTCTATAGAATATCTTTGACAAGTACTGTATGTTTGCAGTATATCTCTAAAAACAGCAGCGCATACGTGTCGTATATTGTTGATTTTTTACTTGCATTTTGACAGTAGACCCTTAAAAGCAGCAGAGCTTAGACTAGTACTGTATGTTTGTATGCAGTGGACCGCTTCCTAGCCTCATGGCTACTCGTCCAGGGTCCAGGATCGGGACATGGGTCTGCGGGCCTTCACCGAGGTCTTGATCCTTCATGCCCGTTAATCCACCGGGAGTACAAACGGGATTAGTAGCCTAGCAGCTGTCCTACTCAGGCCTTAATCTGAAACTGATCCCAGGTTTGGACACCTCGCTAACCTAAACATCATTTAGACAATCTTCGATTAAGTAGATCCTTAAAAACAGCCAAACTTATCTAAGAACGTTAATCGGCATTTGTCATTCGGAGGCAATTTAACTTGGGATCGATCCTTAAAAACACTTAAAAGATAAAATATATTTGACTGTATGTTTGCACAAGAGCCCTAAAAACAGCAAGGCTCCCATTGAATTTTTACTTGCATTTTGACAGTAGATTCTTCGATCAACATTATTACTGCACTTTTTTTTTTTAAACAGCAGAGCGTTTTTGTCATTCGGAGGCAATTTAACTCAGTATCGGTCCTTAAAAACACCTAAAGGATAAAATATATTTGACTGTATGTTTGCAGGAGAACCCTAAAAACAGCAAGGCTCCCATTGAGTTTTTACTTGCATTTTGACAGTAGATTCTTCGTCCGTAAATTATTACTGCACATTTTTTTTTTTAAAAAGCAGTGTTTTTGTCATTTAGAGGCAATTTAACTCAGTATCGGTCCTTAAAACACCTAAATGATAAAAGATCTTTGACTGTATGTTTGCAGGAGCGCCCTAAAAACAGCAAAGTTTTTACTTACACTTTGACAGTAGATTCTTAAAAACAGCAAACTGCTGTTGTCTTGTCGAGAAACTTTGATACATTTTTCTGTTGTATTTATTTAAAAACAGCAGAATATTTGTCATCTCTAGGCTATTTACCTTGGCTTCATGCAATTGTTTTAAAAACAGCACTGTTCTATAGAAGATCTTTGATTAGTACTGTATGTTTGCAGTAGATCTCTAAAAACAGCGTCACATTCGTGTCGTATATTGTTGATTTTTTTTCTGTGTGCTCCTCTCTTGTCGAGAAACTTTGATCAACTTTTATGTTGTATGTTTTTAAAAACAGCAGAATATTTGTCATTTCTTCATGCAGTTGTTTTTAAAAAACAGCAGAGCTTTGTTAGTACTGCATTTTTGCAGTACACCTCTAAAAACAGCTCTGTATTCCTGTCATATACTGTAGAGTTGTACTTGCACTTTTGACAGTAGATCCTTAAAAACAGCAAAGTGCTCCTGTCTTAAGGAGAAACTTTGATCAACATTTGTACTGCAATTTATTTTAAACAGTTTTTGTCATTTCAGGGTAATTTAACTCAGGCTCTTGCAGTCGGTCCTTAAAAACAGCATTATTATTTGATCAAAATTTTTTCCTGCATGTTTTTGAAAACAGCAAAGCGTTTTTGTTATCTCAATGCTTTGTAACTTTGATCGATGCAGTTGGTCCGTAAAAAGAGCAGAGCACTTGTGTTATGAGGAGCTTTGACTAGTAATGTAAAGGTAAAAAAAAAAAAAACAGCAGTGTGCTCCTGTCATATACTGTCCAGTACTGTAGAGTTTTGCTTGCATTTTGACAATAGATCCTTAAAAACAGCAAAGTTCTCCTGTCTTGTAGAGAGAAACTTTAAATAACATTTTTGTTGTTAAAAAAAAAAAAGAAAAGAAAAACGAACACTCCTGTATTGTAGATAGATCTCTGACTTGCATTTTGACAGTCGATCCTTAAAAACAGCAGAGTGCTCCTGTTTCATGGGGCACTTGGACAACTTTAATTTCCATTGTTGCTGCCAAACAACAGAGCGCTTCTGTCAAATGGAGGATCTTTAACTAATGTTAATGCAGTCCGTCCTTGAAAACACCGGAGCACTCGTGGCTTGGAGAGGATCTTTGACTGTTTATGCTGCCAGGCCTTGAAAATAGCACAACTTTTCCGTTATACAGAGGATCTTTGACTAGAATTTTTGTAGGAGAGTCCTCCTGTAATATACAGGCACTTTTACTCATATTGTTTGTCTTATATCACCCAAAAACGCAGAATGTTTCTGTCATGTAGAGGATCTTTGACAGCATTTTTTTGTAGTAGGTACCAAAAAAATAGCAAAATGTTCCTACATGTAGAATATCTTTGACTAGATTTTTTTAAAGTAGATTCTAAAAACTGTGCTTTTGTCATTTCGAGCAGTGTTTGTTAACCAATGTTGGGCTGCCAAAAAATATCTATTTCTCAGCTGTCATCAGTTTTGGCTGCAGCATTGCTCAGTTGCATAACAATTGTCCATCACTTGTGGCAGTAATGACAATATCAAACAAAAAACACTGCAGCTGAAATCACAGAAAAGTTTTTTAAGCGCAACAATTATGACTAAAGTGGTGAAGCTTTATTTTTATTTGCACTTTAATTTAGATAAACATATTCACTATTAATTTAGTTTATTTATTTTAGCACAATGTAAAGGAGAATTGTCAGTTATTTATAAGCCCCTACTTTGGCAGTATAGCAGTGTTTTACAACCACTGTGCCGCGGCACAATGAGATACAGTCTGGTGTGCCATGGGAGATGATCTAATTTCACCTATTTGGGTTAAAAAGATTTTTTGCAAACCATTAATTATAGTCTGCAAATTTATGCGTTGTTGTTGAGTGTCGATGCTGTCTAGAGCTCGGCAGAGTAACTGTGTTATACTCTTCCATATCAGTAGGTGGCAGCCGTTAGCTAATTACTTTGTAGATGTCGGAAACTTGCAGGTAAAAAGATGTCTAATGCTTAAACCAAAAATAAACAAATGAGTGCCCCTAAAAAAAGGCATTGACGCTCCGGGAAGTCTATGCAGAACGAAACTAAAACTGAACTGGCTACTAAGCAAACAAAAACAGAATGCTGGACGACAGCAAAGACTTACAGCGTGTGGAGCAGAGACGGCGTCCACAAAGTACATTGGAATATGACAAGACAATAAACAATGTCCACACAAAGATGGATAAAAAACAACTGAAATATTCTTGATCTCTAAAACAAAGCAGATGCGGGAAATATTGCTCAAAGAAAGACATGAAACTGCTTCAGGAAAATACAACAAAAAAAAGAAAAAAACACCAAAATAGGAGCGCAAGACAAGAACTAAACCACTACACACAAAAAACAGCAACATTTTTTTAAATAAGTCAGGGTGTGATGTGACAGGTGGCGACAGTACACCTACTCTGAGACAAGAGCTATAGTGATGCATGCTTGGTTATGGTTTAAAGTCATATCCAACACAACAACTTTTTACTGTCAACTGAGTTTTGTTTTTTAAGGATTTCTGCTGTTGGTGTGCCTCCGGATTTTTTCAACTCAAAAAATGTGCCTTGGCTCAAAAAAAGGTTGAAAAACACTGCAGTACAGTATATCTGGTTAGTAGGGGTGTAACGGTACGTGTATTTGTATTGAACCGTTTCGGTACGGGGGTTTCGGTTCGGCACGCGGGCGTACCGAACGATTTTAGAAGCAGAAGTCTTCACAAGCTGCTCTGCTTTCTGCCTCTGTGGCTCTATTCGTTTAGCAGGTGAGCAGCGCACGTACCCAAAATATACTAAACACTTCCCAGTCACAACTATTACTAACATCACTATGAGCCCGTTGACCTTCTAGAAACTTAAACTGCAGCTCAGCTAGCTCACAGTATAGGCTTGAGGTGATGGCTAATTAGCTTTTAGCGTAACGTTAGCTCATTTTGCTGTGTGTGTGCATGTGTGTGTGTGTGCGTGTTTTAGGGGCAGCAAAGGCCTGTCTCTGTTATTTCATTTAACTCCATTGTGTTTAGGGATGAATAGTCTCTCCTATTGCAATTGTACTATTTTTTCAGCTATAGTTACATGAATCATTAGTAATGTAGCAGCCTAGTTTTGAATGGCAGGGTCCCTGCTATCACATGTTGATAAAAATACAACATATACATAATAAAAGTCCACTACAGGCTTCCCAAATGCTGTAATAAATTAAGCCTGATGAGTTGACTTGAAACTGTTTAATGTTGCACTTTTTATATTTAGAAGAAAGGTTTTTTCATTTTATTTAATCAAAGCAACAACTTGAGGCAGTTTAACGTGGGCAGAATTATTATAGTGTTCCCAATGTTAAAAGGATAAAGCCATTGTTTACAAATTTGGTAAATAAATAACCAAAAAATGTATATTTTGTAGTTTTCTTACTGTACCGAAAATTAACCGAACCGTGACCTCTAAACCGAGGTACGTACAGAACCGAAATTTTTGTGCACCACTACACCCCTACTGGTTAGTACTTATTTTTCTAATCAGCCTGGCAACACATGTTTTCATATCATTTGACAAGGTTTATCCTATTAAACTGTAAGTAGGTTAAATATAAATATTAAATATGATTAAAATTAAGAATAGGATGACTAATTAATTGTAAATATTTGAGTGGGCCCCAGGCCCCCCTGTTGTAGGGTAAAAAGGTTGAGAGACCCTGATTTAGAAGGTCTTCGACTGGAATATTTTCCAATAGATCCTTAAAAACAGCAGTTTGTTCCTTTCATGAGGAGGCTCTTTGGCAAGTTTTTTTCTATTGCAGCCGGTCCATAAAAACATCACAGTGCTCCTGGGTTTCATCCATGATATTACCTTTTGGAAGATTTGAGAAAACACTTGTTCGTGACATTTGACTTGAGACCCAGGATGCAGTCTTGCTATTCTAGTGGGAGTATAAGTGCAAAAAAGTAACCAGTTTTTGTACTTTTAAGGGATTAGTCGGCTAACGACTTTGTCGTTTAGCCTTAATCTGAAACTGATCCCAGAATTGACCACCTTTCAACCTAAACCGCAGAACGGAAGTGCATCTTACTTCCACAGTAGACCCGGTTGGCATCAAGACTGTTTGAGTTTAAATCTGTGGTTTCAATGACGGTTAAGTAATTTTAGTAATAAGGTATAGTTTGGAGGAGTGTAACGGTACGTGTATTTGTATTGAACCATTTCGGTAAAGGGGTTTCGGTTCGGTACAGAGGTGTGCCGAAAGAGTTTCTAAGCTAAAGTCTTAACAAGATGCTTTGCTTCATCTGCCTCTGTGTCACCCACACAACCTTCTGATTGGTTACATACAAAGCGATAACAGCCAATTAGCAGTGCGTATTCAGACCGGTAACAGCGAATCAGCAGTGCTTATTCAGAGCGCATGTAGTAAATGCTTCAGCGTCGAGCAGATAGGTGTTTAGGAGGTGAGCACACGGCAGCGTATTCTCCCCAAATTATAAACCCCCCCCAAAAAACTTAACTTGCACTCACCTCGCTCGCAGTCCTGGCTTGAGGTGAAGGCTAATTAGCTTTTAGCGTAACGTTAGCTCATTTTGCTGTGTGTGTGTGTGTGTGTGTGTGTGTGTGTGTATGTATGTGTGTGTGTCTCAGGGGTAGCAAAGCCCTGTCTCTGTTATTTCACTTGAACTCCATGGTGTTCAGGGATGAATAGTGTCTCCTATTGCTATTGTATTATTTTTTCAGCAATAGTTACATGAATCAACAGTAATGTAGCAGCCTAGTTCTGAATGGCAGGGTCCCTGCTATCACATGTTGACAAAAATATAACATTTACATAATACTTTTTATATGTAGAAGAAAAGTTTTGTCATTTTATTTAATCTGAGCAACCATTTGAGGAAGTTTAATGTGGATTAACGTGGGCAGAATTATTATAGTGATCCCAATGTTAAAAGGATAAAGCCATTGTTTACAAATCTGGTAAATAAATAACCAAAAAATGGATAAATATGTTGTTTTCTTACTGTGCCGAAAATGAACCGAACCGTGACCTCTAAACCGAGGTACGTACCGAACCGAAATGTTTGTGTACCGTTACACCCCTAGTAGTTTGTGAAGGACACACGGACCAAAGAGGCCATTTTAAAAAAAAAATGGTTTGCGGATTTTGTAAACAAAATGACAAAGTTGGTATTTTTTATTTACTAAATCCTCATGAGGCTTATTACAGAGGTTGGAAACATCTGCTCTAACTCCTTATTTTGCGTTTTTTTTAATGGCGCAAATATTTAGTCCTATTACAAACTCCAAACCCAGACTGCAAGAAAGGATTTGTTTGTTTTATGCCAGCAGATGACGGTCTAAATGCCGTCATCTCACAATTGCTTGGATTTACATGACGTCACGTCTCCGGCTCACGTCTGGCTCATTAAATATTTGCGGTGGTCAAGCCAGCGTCTGTTCTCTATGAGTACGCTGCAAAAAGTCAGTGTTCAAAAACAACATAAAAAAATACACAAATTAGGGGTATTTTATTTGAACTAAACAAAATTATCTGCCAATCGAACAAGAAAATTTGGCTTGTCTTCACTTTCCAAAACAAGTAAAATTAGCTAACCTCAATGAACCCAAACATACCTTAAAATAAGTATATTCTCACTTATAACAAGTGCACTTTTCTTGGTAGATAAAAAAATGAGACCTTTTTGCTCAATATGTTGAAAAATATTCTTAAATTAAGTAAATGCCAGTGGCATTATCTTGACATAATGATATGTGCTCGGCATCATGATTTTTTTTTGTCATGCTTGAAATAAGAAATGATTACTTTAAAAATGTAATTTTATACATGTGAGTGTTGACGACACAGCTTTGCAACAGTTGATATTCTAGTTTCAAGCATGTTTTACTCAATATAGGTCATAAAATTTCAGCAACAAGCTGTAATATCTTACTGAGATAATTTAGGACCAAAACTCTTAAAGGGGAACATTATCACAATTTCAAAAGGGTTAAAAACAATAAAAATCAGTTCCCAGTGGCTTGTTGTATTTTTTGAAGTTTTTTTTCAAAATTTTACCGGTCTCGGAATATCCCTAAATAAAGCTTTAAAGTGCCTTATTTTCGGTATCTTCGAAACCACTATCCATTTCCCTGTGACGTCATAAAGTGCTGCCAATGTAAACAAACAATGGGAATACCACAGCAAGATATGGCGACATTAGCTCGGATTCAAACTCGGATTTCAGCGACTTAAGTGATTCAACAGATTACGCATGTATTGAAACAGATGGTTGGAGTATGGAAGTATTGAAGAAGAAACTGACGCTATTCATAGCCATAGCATGGCCGAATAGCTGCGTTAGCATCGCCAGTAAAATGTGCGGACCAAACGATCAGGACTTTCGCGTCTTTTGACACTGGAGAAACTTAAATCGGTCGATTGGAAAGTGTTTTTTCGCATTAAATGTGGGTGGAAGGAAACGTAATATAGTTGCAAATGCATCTGCAGGTTATCCATACATCTCTGTGCCATGTCTGCTTTAGCACCGCCAGTAAATAGCATGTTAGCATCGATTAGCGTAGCATGTTAGCATCGATTAGCTGGCAGTCCACATCAACAAAACTCACCTTTGTGATTTCGTTGACTATCGTTGCAAATGCATCTGCAGGTTATCCATACATCTCTGTGCCATGTCTGCCTTAGCATCGCCGGTAAAATGTGGAGACACTCCAGCACATTCAATGGGGGTCTGGCGGCAGACACTTTGGCATCTTCGGGCCAGTGGTGCAACTTGAATCCCTCCCTGTTAGTGTTGTTACACCCTCCGACAACACACCGTCGAAGCATGATGTCTCCAAGGTTCCAAAAAATAGTCAAAAAAACGGAAAATAACGGAGCTGAAACCCGGTGTTTGTAATGTGTTGAAAATGAAAATGGCGGGTGTGTTACCTCGGCGACGTCACATTCTGACGTCATCGCCTCCAGCCCAATAAACAGAAAGGCGTTTAATTCGCCAAAATTCACCCATTTAGAGTTCGGAAATCGGTTAAAAAAATATATGGTCTTTTTTTCTGCACCATCAAGGTATATATTGACGCTTACATAGGTCTGGTGATAATGTTCCCCTTTAAAACAAGTAAAACACTCTAACATAAAATCTGCAGAAGTGAGAAGAATTATCTTATCAGACAAAAAAATAAGCAAATATCACCCTTTTTTGAGATATTTAATCTTACTTATATTTCAGTTTTTGCAGTTTACCTGGCGCCATTTAGCCTTTCTCAGTGAAAAATGCCTTATGCTTGTTTTGTTTTTTGGCTGTAAGAACCGTTCAAATCGCGAAAAAGGATAAACATTTCTGCAGAGTCATTTGAGAGGTTATTAAAAAGGGCGGAAGAGTGCGAGATTTTACCAAACGACGACGTGAAAAGTAGCACGCACTTTGGACCAACGGAGCACAGTCGAAGAACGCACGGGTTTGCATTGATCACTTCGGTAAAGGTTTATTTCAGGGGTAGGGAACCTATGGCTCTAGAGCCAGATGTGGCTCTTTTGATGACTGCATCTGGCTCTCAGATAAATCTTAGCTGACATTGCTTCACACAATAAATAATTAATAATTCCGCTGGTAATCACAATGTTAAAAATAACGTTAAAATTATTAAACATTCTCATGCATTTTAATCAACCATCCGTTTTCTATCGCACCTGTTCAAGATGTCGCATCAAAGTTAAGACGTATTTTATCTATTATTGGTTAGCTTTAGAATAACAATGTTATTAAAAAGAATAAGAGACGTGTTATACTCTAAAATGTTGGTCCTACTTAAAAATGCACGTATTTAGTTGTATTCAGTGATTAAAAAATGTTATATGGCTCTCACGGAAAAATATTTTGAAATATTTGGCTTTCGTGGCTCCCTCAACCAAAAATTTTCCCGAACCCTGGTTTGTTTGATATACTTTTAACGGTTATTATTTCGCATTTAAGTATGATCTTGATGTTATTTATATTTCTTAAACGCATGTTAGCTCCGAGTATTTCAATAAGCACCAACTCTACCAACACCATGAATTGATTAACGTGGACCCCGACTTAAACAAGTTGAAAAACTTATTCGGGTGTTACCATTTAGTGGTCAATTGTACGGAATATGTACTGTACTGTGCAATCTACTAATAAAAGTTGCAATCAAATTTAAAAAGACCCGCTCGACATCCATTGCTTTCGGTCCCCTAGAGGGGGGGGGGTTGCCCACATCTGAGGTCCTCTCCAAGGTTTCTCATAGTCAGCATTGTCACTGGCGTCCCACTGGATGTGAATTCTCCCTGCCCACTGGGTGTGAGTTTTCCTTGCCCTTTTGTGGGTTCTTCCGAGGATGTTGTAGTCGTAATGATTTGTGCAGTCCTTTGAGACATTTGTGATTTGGGGCTATATAAATAAACATTGATTGATTAAAAGACTCGGTCAGTCTAAATAAAAGAAAGCATCTGTAAGCAAAACCTAAAAGAGTTAAGCTTTTACCAAAGGCAGCAATCATATATGAGATTTTCAGTGCAAACAGAATGTTGACATTTATAGTTATATTTTTGATAAAGACGTGGAAAATCATGCATACTCGTAAACAGTTTGCGTAACAATGACAACTACTGAGTTGGCTGTAGACCAGACCTGGGCAAATTAAGGCCTGGGAGCCACATGCAGCCCATTAAGCTTTTCAATCTGGCCCGCCGGACATTCCCAAATAATTTTTTTAGATCTTTAAGATGGAAAGTGTAGCTGCCATTATGATGTGCAGTATTTTTTTCTAATGACCGCAAGTCTTCAACTATACAAAGTATTTCAATGGTTGTAATCTGCACTTTTGCATGATCTTTTAGTGACTAGTGTTGTCCCGATGCCAATATTATTTCGATACTTTTCGGTACTTTTCGATACTTTACTAAATAATGGGGACCCGAAAAAAATGCATTATTGGCTTTATTTTAACAAAAGATCTTAGGGTGTGGCGGTTTGGTACTTTTCAGAAGCGGTATGGTACCTCATATGATTCATTAGTGTTGCGGAAAATTCTGCTTTTAGATGGAGCATGACTTCATTGAAACCTTCTCCAAAAAATTTACCGTATTTTTCGGACTATAAGTCACATTTTTTTTCATAGTTTGGCCGAGGGTGCGACTTAAAATCAAGAGCGACTTATGTGTGAAATTATTAACACATTACCGTAAAATATCGAATAATATTATTTAGCTCATTCACGTAAGAGACTAGACGTATAAGGTTTCATGGGATTTATCGATTAGGAGTGACAGATTGTTTGGTAAACGTATAGCATGTTCTATATGTTATAGTTATTTGAATGACTCTTATCATAATATGTTGCGTTTACATACCAGGCACCTTCTCAGTTGGTTATTTATGCGTCGTATAACGTACACTTATTCAGCCTGTTGTTCACTTTCTTTATTTATTTTTAAATTGCCTTTCAAATGTCTATTCATGGTGTTGGGTTTTATCAAATTAATTTCCCCCAAAAATGTGACTTATTCTCCAGTGCGACTTATATATGTTTTTTTCCTTCTTTATTATGCATTTTCGGCAAGTGCGACTTATACTCCGGAGCGACTTATACTCCGAAAAATACGGTATGTATGGAGAAAGAAAAGCCTCCATGCAAAATGTATTTTCCTTGGTTGACCAAGGTTGTTGTTCCAATATTTCATGCGCAAAGTCCACTTGGATACACTGAAAAAGAAAAGAACAAAATTGAAAATTAACAGATTTCTTCAAATATTTCTATGTTCTGTTGTTGTTTTTTGGGCCTAGATTCTTTGCTGTTTTTTTTTTATTTTATTTCTACATTATGACTTATAAAACAGCCACCGGGCTCTGCAAATAGTGACGGGAAAAATTCGTATTTCACCTGAGTAAGTGTTACCCAACAAATCTATCGCTAATTCTAGCCATGACCTTCACGGCGAATACTTTGCCTTCGTCACCGCTTGTACCAGATTAGCGATTAAATGCGTGACACTCTTGTGCGTGCCATGTGGGAATTCAGATCAGTGTTACGATGCATACCAAATGTATTTGCTAAATGAATGTGGTACAGTGTTATCCAAACAGGTTATATGTCTTAGATGTTTCACTTTGATTAAGCGACAAGAATGTAGCCATTATAGGGGCTTTTTGTCCTGTGTTTGTACAAGCCGGTAGAAATGACACTAGCATATTGTAGCACCCATGCCAGACCACTTTTTGGCGTTACATGCAACGTTTGTATCAAATTTTCGTTGGCGTGTGAACGTTTTGGCTCTAAATACCGTATTTTTCGGAGTATAAGTCGCACTTGAGTATAAGTCGCACCTGCTTAAAATGCATAATAAGTCGCATTTTTGGGGGAAATTTATTGATAAAATCCAACACCAAGAATAGACATTTGAAAGGCAATTTAAAAATAGATAAAGAATAGTGAACAACAGGCTGAATAAGTGTACGTTATATGAGGCATAAATAACCAACTGAGAAGGTGCCTGGTATGTTAACGTAACATATTATGGGAAGAGTCATTCAAATAACTATAACATATAGAACAGGGGTTCCCGCACTTCTTCTGCAGGCGAGCTACTTTTTAATTGACCAAGTCGAGGGGAACTACCTCATTCATATACCGTATTTCCTTGAATTGCCGCCGGGGCGCTAATTAATTTAAAACCTATTTTCAATCCTGCGCTTACCAAAGGCATGCGGTAAAAATAAGCATGCGCTAATTATTTTAAAACCTCTTCTCACTCCGCCACTTACCAAAGGTATGCAGTAAAAAATTGAGTGTGATGTAATCTTGGACCTTAAATCCTACTGAATAGCTCTTAATCTTCTTCCCTTTATGCGATTTCAAATTACCGGTATTGAAATCAGCCTCCTCTATTTTGAAAATGATGCCAGGGGAAGTGTCACTCGTGACGTCACGAATTTGACCAGGCGGTAATACTAAGCATGCGCTAATTATTTCGGGAAGCGAGTTTGACCCGGCAGTAATTCAAGGCAGGCGCATACTACATGCCCTGCAGCAATTCAAGGAAATACGGTATATCATTTATTGGTTTTTATTTATAAAATATACATTTTTGTTAACAGATTAAAGGTGTTTAATGATAATGCAATAATGTTTAACACATACAGATTCCTTTCTTTCATAAAGACAAAAAATATACGTAAGTTAGAGTATTACCTGATTCGGATGACTTGCATTGATTGGAATCAGACAGAAGTGCGGATAACGTCGGCATTTTCAAATGGAGGAGAACAAAAGTCCACCTTTCTGTCCAATACCACATGAAAGTGGTTGGTTTTTGGCATCTTATTTGTCCAGCTTCCATACTCGTTTATATACACTTTACAAGAAATCCATTAGAAATCCATTCGTCCTGGTCGTGGAACTGTGGACCAGCTCTATACTCGGCAGGGTTTTTGAGGGTGCATGGGAGTTTGCCCAACCAGTCTACCTACATGTGCTTTGTGGACTTGGAGAAGGCATTCGACCGTGTCCCTCGGGAAGTTCTGTGGGGAGTGCTCAGAGAGTATGGGGTAAAGGACTGTCTTATTGTGGCAGAGCTTGGTCCGCATTGCTGGCAGTAAGTCGGAAACATTTCCAGTGAGGGTTGGACTCCGCCAAGGCTGTCCTTTGTCACCGATTCTGTTCATAACTTTTATGGACAGAATTTCTAGGCGCAGTCAAGGCGTTGAGGGGTTCCGGGTTTGGTGACCGCAGGATTAGGTCTCTGCTTTTTGCAGATGATGTGGTCCTGATGGCTTCATCTGGCCGGGATCTTCAGCTCTCACTGAATCGGTTCGCAGCCGAGTGTGAAGCGACCGGAATGACAACCAGCACCTCCAAGTCCGAGTCCATGGTTCTCTCCCGGAAAAGGGTGGAGTGCCATCTCCGGGTTGGGGAGGAGACCCTGCCCCAAGTGGAGGAGTTCAAGTACCTAGGAGTCTTGTTCACGAGTGGGGGAAGAGTGGATCGTGAGATCGACAGGCGGATCGGTGCGGCGTCTTGAGTAATGTGGACGTTGTATCGATCCGCTGTGGTGAAGAAGGAGCTGAGCCGGAAGGCAAAGCTCTCAATTTACCGGTCGATCTACGTTCCCATCCTCACCTATGGTCATGAGCTTTGGGTCATGACCGAAAGGATAAGATCACGGGTACAAGTGGCCGAAATGAGTTTCCTACGCCGGGTGGCGGGGCTCTCCCTTAGAGATAGGGTGAGAAGCTCTGCCATCCGGTAGGAGCTCAAAGTAAAGCCGCTGCTCCTCCACATCGAGAGGAGCCAGATGAGGTGGCTCGGGCATCTGGTCAGGATGCCACCCGAACGCCTCCCTAGGGAGGTGTTTAGGGCACGTCCAACCGCTAGGAGGCCACGGGGAAGACCCAGGACAAGTTGGGAAGACTATATCTCCCGGCTGGCCTGGGAACGCCTCGGGATCCCCCGGGAAGATCTAGACGAAGTGGCTGGGGAAAGGGAAGTCTGGGCTTCCCTGCTTAGGCTGCTGCCCTCGCCACCCGACCTCGGATAAGCGGAAGATGGATGGAAGAAATCCATTAGCTCCGTAGCTTGCTCGCTTGTGCACGCCAGCTTTTTGAGACTCTTATTTTGTTAGCGCAAGCAAGATGAAGCAGCGCTTTTATTGTGAAGCTATAGGAACTGTGCAGTCTGTCTTTAGAGTTTTGACAGCAGGTACGGCGCGAATGTGTTGAAATAAAAAGTGTTTCTTGTTTCTTAATAATGAGCCAGTGTCATCTCACAAAACCCTCAGGTGTCGTGAATGTCAATCAAGTGACGAAAGTGACGTCTTGGTGAAGATTGATGATCGCTAATTTTTAGGTCTATTTTTTTTAAATGCCTGGCTGGCGATCGACTAACACGCCCGCCGCGATCGACGTAATGGGCACCCCTGATTTAGAACATGGTATACGTTTACCAAACAATCAGTCACTCCTGATCGCTAAATCTCATTAAATCTTCTACGTCTAGTCTCTTAGGTGAATGAGCTAAATAATATTATTTGATATTTTACGGTAATGTGTTAATAATTTCACACATAAGTCGCTCCTGAGTATAAGTCGCACCCCTGGCCAAACTAGGAAAAAAACTGCGACTTATAGTCCGAAAAATACGGTACTGTCTGCAAGCCTCCTGATGACCCCTTAAGTCTTTCTGCTCTCAACTTCTCCCATCTTGTGTTTTTCAGGGGCTGGCGAATCCGGGAAAAGCACGATAGTCAAGCAGATGCGAATATTGCACGTCAATGGCTTCAACGCAGAGTGAGTTGCAATTCCAACGTTGTGTTTTGATGTCCCCCGCGTGCCTCGCAGCTGATTTTCCGGGAATGATGCACAGAGCTTTTAGGACTTTATCAACAACTGAAGGGATTTGTCAGCGAAGGGAAATTTTGTAACACGACTTTAACCTTTCACGTGACGTCATCAGCAAATCACATGACTGCCGAGCTGAAGCACTGTGACATTTAAAAGCAAATATTTGAGGTGTGATAACATTTCACATTAATTTTCTTATCGGATTGGTCTGTAAATCTGTCAAGATGTCAAGTGATGCTAAATCAATCATGAGCAAAGGCGACACACTTTTTTTTTCGGATTAAAATAATGCGATGTTTCATTAAATGGTAATTAGTGACAGGCTCAAATTGTGTGAAGAAATATTTGAGAGTGTTTATCAAGTTTAAATAGAAGTTAACAAGCGTGTAATAAAACCAAATTACAATAAAACTATCACATAATTTACGGTGACATTTGCTTGGTAATATTAACTTGTTTTTGTAATTCACATGAATTATATTGCTTTTATTATATAGACCTATTGATTTTTGTCTCACTTTTAAAAAGAAAACAATCAAATCACTGAGGTGAAATCCCAGGTATTTATTATTTTTCCATTAAGATTTTGCTTAGAAATTACAGAATATATACTACATTTGATGTACTATATGTTTACAGCTAATTATTCCGTGTTTCCGACATTACTGTAATGTTTTTGTGGGGGTCTGCGTGATGTGATGATGTCATTGTTTGATTTGCATAATAGGCAATGATACATTTACATGTAATTCAAGGACTCAGGAA
Source organism: Nerophis ophidion (assembly GCF_033978795.1). Taxonomy (NCBI): domain Eukaryota; kingdom Metazoa; phylum Chordata; class Actinopteri; order Syngnathiformes; family Syngnathidae; genus Nerophis; species Nerophis ophidion. Next base: position 66,412,866 of record NC_084612.1, read on the forward strand.
ACTTTGACCTACCAGAACAAATCAGATGGCACAAATATTAGTACCCGAGGTCGCATATTTATCCCAATAAGTACCACAAGAATGATAAAATGTACAAACCCAAAACCAGTGACGTTGGCATGTTGTGTAAATGGTTAAAGTTAAAGTACCAATGATTGTCACACACACACTAGGTGTGGTGAAATTTGTCCTTTGTATTTGACCCATCCCCTGGATCACCCCCTGGGAAGTGAGGGGAGCAGTGGGCAGCAGTGGTGCCGCGCCCGGGAATCATTTTCATGGTGATTTAACCCCCAATTCCAACCCTTGATGCTGAGTGCCAAGCAGGGAGGTAATGGGTCCCATTTTTTTTATAGTCTTTGGTATGACTCGACCGGGGTTTGAAATCCCAACCTACCGATCTCAGGGCGGACATTCTCACCGCTAGGCCACTGAGTAGGTAAATAAAAACAAAATACAATGATGTGCAAATCCTTTTCAACCTACAATATGTTCAATTGAATAGACTGCAAAGACAAGATACTTAACGCTCGAACTGAGAAACTCGGTTATTTTTTCCAAATATTAGCCCATTTGGAATTTGATGCCTGCAACATGTTTCAAAAAAGCTGGCACATGGGGCAAAAAAGACTGACAACGTTGAGGAATGCTCATCAAACGCTTATTTGGAACATCCTACAGGTGAACAGGCTAACTGGGAACAGGTGGGTGCCATGAATGGGTATAATAGCTACTTCCATGAAATGCTCAGTCATTCACAAACAAGTGTGGGGCGAGTGTCACCACTTTGTAAAAAAAACATTTCTAAATGTATATTTTAACTATTCTGCACCACTCTTTCAAACTTTTATTGTTTTTGTGCTGGATTGGATTAATATTGTTATTATAGGCCTATTTATAAGCATCAATAGCAGTAAGCTAATGCTTATAAACGTGGTACCGGTACCAGAGTATTGGTATCGGGACAACACTAACATTGTCATGCTTACCCCTGACAGTTTGTTTGTGTTTTAGTTTTTCCTGTGTGTGTAGTATTTTCTGTCCTTAGTTCCTTGTCAGCGCTCTTATTTTGTCTGTTTCCTGTTTTTTCCCCCTGTGCGCTGTTTGTCCTCAGCTGCGGCTGATTGGCACCTGGCCACACCTGGACTGTCAATCAGCCCGCTCCTATTTTACCTGCTTTGTTCCTCCAGTCAGTGCTGGATTATTGTCACGTATTGCATGTCGCTCCTGTATGGTATTGTCGCTCCTGTCGTGTCGTGTCGTTGCAGTGTAGCGGTAAGCTATAATTCGTTAGATGTTTGTAGCTTACTGTTTTTTGGTTCCCTGCTTCCTATTTTGTCTTTGTACAACACGTAACGACTTCTGTTCCCTGTTGTGTTTATGCTATCCTCCATGCTAAGCCTTTTGTTTTTGCTAGTTTCCATGCTAAGCTCCGTTTATTTTCTAGTTCCCATGCTAGCCCTTTTTTTTGTTATCCGCCCACGTGCGTGCCTTTTGTTTGTACCCTTTGTTTGTTTTTTCTCTTAGTGTTTTAGATTAAATCACGTTTCCCTGCAAAATGCCTCCGTGCTTCTCTGCATCTTGGGGTTCGTCACAAACTAACTCTGGCAAACATAATGTCTTACTTTTGTCTGATATGTATTATTTTATTTATTCTATTATTATGTCTACTATATTGGGTAAAACCAATTTCAAGGCGGTTATTTGCTTGATATTTCATGTAGAGAGGTCTCTAATAATGTTAAAATGTATTTGGAAGGTGCCAAACAGTTTTTTATGCTCCAACTATAGAAATATTCTATTTATGAATAGAAATATTCTATTTATGAATAAGAATTCCTATTTTGAGAAAACTCACTTATTGTCTGGAAGGGACGACTGTACAGGAAACGCTGTTATTATGATTGTGTAACGTCGCATCTTCATGAAAAAGCCAGCACAATGTTATCTTCTTTTAAGGTAACAAGCAGGCTTGTCACGTTGACATTTAAAAGGGGTCATATTATGATCTTCAATCTGCATCTTAAACACTTCCTTGTGCTCTTCAACACATGTCATGATGGCGCCATGGTCCACAATTTGCATACGTTTTATTAGCCGCTTTCTGAGTGTCCCTGAAAATGAGTCATTTTGAAAGGCAATACAGGCCTCATTCCCCTCTCTACTCATTCAGCCATGTTGTAGTTTTAGCGGCATGTATACCGACAAGTATCATAAATTATAACTTTACGCTACTTCTTATTAAAACTGGCAGCAGCGGATAATTTTAGCATACAACCATACGTACATGAATAAGGTAGAGTCTGACACATTAGTTTATTAGTTTTCTCTTCTAATGCCATTCAGTCCATACAGCTATGAATATACAGGCGATGTGATATTATTATGTCTGTCTCCCTATTTGAAATATAGCACTATACGTAGTCCGGTTAAATTAATACGACATGCTAATGTACATTAAATTTGTCATATTTAAAGTCCTCATGTAGCCAGCGACATATTTACTGAGTTTATAAACATCAATTTTTTTTAAACGGAAAAAGAAAAAAATATCGATGTAATGATAGTAGTATCAACTAAATACGCTCCTGTACTTGGTATCATTCCAGTGGATGTCAGGTGTACATCTTTACCAAAATATAACTACAAATGTCAATGTTTTGTACTTTATGTGCTATTTATGATTGTTGCCTTTGATAAAAGAAATCCGAAACAAGATGAAATACAAACATCCATACATCCATTTTCTACCGCTTGTCCCCGGTCGCGGGCGGTGCAGGAGCTTATCTCAGCTGCATTCTGGTGGAAAGCAGGGTACACCCTGGACAAGTCGCAAGCTCGTCGCAATTTCAAGATAATACTTAAATGGGAAATACAAAACGTTGAAAGTACAGTATTTCCCAGATTATAAGGCGTACTTAAATTTTTTATTTATTTTTTCAAAACTCGACAGTGCGCCTTATAACCCATTGCGTTAATGTACGGAGTAGTTCTGGTTTTGCTTACCAACCACGAAGCAATTTTATGTGGTACATGGTGTAATGGTAAGTGTGACCAGTAGATGGCAGTCAACCATAAGAGATATGTGTAGACTGCACTATGATGGCAGTCTCACACACAAGAGATACGTGTAGACTGCAATACGACTCAAGTAATAAACACCAACATTTTATATGTTCCATTGAAAATATAGAACTACACACGGCGCTCAAAAATATATCAACATGGTTTAGTACGACTTTGGTAAGCTATGAAGCTGCGCCGCTTGATGGATTGTACTGTGTTTCAACATACGAGTATTATTATGGCGTGTGTAAAAGGTAAGACATATTATCTGCCATTTTGTTTACCAGTATTATGCAAAATCAACCTTTTTTTTTACTTTTTGGTACCTGCTGATCTGTATTTGGGATCTGCATAAATCCTGAAAAATTGCACGTGTCCGCCTTTGTAGTCTGTGCCAACACCGTAGTTGATAATCTTCTTATTTTTCTTTATCTTCTTGTTATGGAACATTCTTCCTCCGATGTTGCCATTTCTAATTTAAAGTAGTGTAAAGTTCTTACTTATATACCTGTCAGTAAACTCGCCATGAAAGTGCTAAGAAATACCAGTGTAGTGAGTTTACATTATTTACCCGAGGAACTTTAGTTATTAGTTCCGGTCGGACGGTTTTTCACGGGACACATTTCCAGCCTTTTTGTTTCCGGATGTGGAGACGCTGCTCCGTTATTGATTTAAGTAAAGTCCAAATGTTGTTAAAACAGTTAACTCCAACTTTTGACACTTCTTTCACTCCCGTCCTTGCACGCTACACCGCAACAATGACCCTGCCAAAGGTGAGCCACCTAAATAAGGTCGCCCACAAAACGGCGCATCCGAAAGCGCCTTGAAGATGATCTGTAAAACATAATCTATGCAACATTTTGACCAAAGAACCACCATTACATGTTATGTAAACCACAAGGAATTTACAACAACATTTTAAATAATAATTATATGACGCCTTAAAATCCGGTGCGCCCTATGGTCCGGAAAATACGGTATGTCAAACAAACCTGGAAACTCCTGCTTTGCTTTTTGGACTGTAGTGCATGCCCCCTTTTTCTGTCGTTTTTTGTAATATCCTGCACTCTTTCGCCTTTTTGGATTACCTCTCAAGGAACTTTGAGGAAAATTATCCTTTTGCGTTTTAAACAGTTCCAACGGCCTAAAACAGTGTTTTTTTTATTGTTTGGCGTGCCATGGGAGATTATGTAATTTCACCTAATTGGGTTAAAATAATTTTTTGCAAACCTGTAATTACAATCCGCAGATGTGACTGTGCTGTCTAGAGATCGGCAGAATAACCGTGTAATACTCTTCCATATCAGTAGGTGGCAGCAGGTCGCTAGTTGTTTTGTAGATGTCGGGAACATGGTTTGTTGTGATCACAATATGCAGACGACAGCGTGCAGGTAAAAAGGTATCTAACGCTTAAACCAAAAATAAACAAAAGGCGAGTGCTGCTAAGAAAAGGCATTGAAGCTTAGGGATGGCTATGCAAAATGAAACCAAAACTGAACTGCCTGCAAAGTAAACATAAAATTAATGCTAGACGACAGCAAAACTTACAGCGTGTGGAGCAGCAGACAGCGTCCACAAAGCTGACATTACAATCAACGACAAAATAGGAGCGCAAGACAAGAGCTAAAACACAACACACAGGAAAACACCAAAAACCTCAAAATAAGTCACGGCGTGATGTGACAGGTGGTGACAGTACACCTACTTTGAGACAAGAGCTATAGTGATGCATGGTTGGTTATGGTTTGAATTCATATCCAACAATTGTGAGAACTACTTTTTACTGTCAATATCGGTTGCCGGTTTTCATTTTTTTAATGTCTTCTCCTGGTGATGTGCCTCGGGATTTTTTCAGTAGAAAAAATGTGCCCTTGGCTCAGAAAAGGTTGAAAAACACTGGCCTAAAAGAGCACCAGCATCAGGCATTTTTCTTCGAGAAAAGTCAATGCCACCGCAACGCTATGACAACAGACGCTCGCTGGCCCACCACTTCGAGTTTCACATATTTAATGAGCCGGCACGTGACGTCTAGTGAATACAACATAATTGGAGCAAGGCAAGATTGTTTTATAAATATATCCTCAATGTCTTCATGGTTTGATTTCACATTTTCGACACTTAAAGGCCTACTGAAACCCACTACTACCGACCACGCAGTCTGATAGTTTATATATCAATGATGAAATATTAACATTGCAACACATGCCAAAACGGCCTTTTTAGTTTAATAAATTGCAATTTTAAATTTCTCCTAAGTTTCTTGTTGAAAACATCGCGGAACGATGACGCGTTTCGTGACGTCACGGACTGTCAGGAAATATTAGCGCTGCACCACTAGCGGCTAAAAGTCGTCTGCTTTAATCGCATAATTACACAGTATTTAGGACATCTGTGATGCTGAATCTTTTGCAATCTGTTCATTTAATAATGGAGACTATAAAGAACAATGCTTTTGGTGGAAAGCGGTGGATTGCAGCTGTCTTTAGCACCGAGACACAGCCGGTGTTTCTTTGTTTGTTGTGAAGCAGAGCGGTCAAGCGAACATGTCAACCAGCATGTTTGTGGATGGGGAAATTGTGATATATATCTTACCGGAGACATCAGTGGATTATTCGTCGCCCTGCGGCAGCTGTCAAAATAGGCAGCTGTGAGCTTGGCTCCTCGGCTTCTCTCTGAGACACTGCGTGTTCACCGCACCCATCCGACCTCGAGGTATGTCTTTACAATCTTTAAAATCTCACTAAAACACTATTAAATCAATAAGCAGATAAGGGATCTCCCAGAATTATCCTAGTAAATGTGTCTAATTACATCTTAAACGCTCGCACTGCCGCCACCCGGAGCCGTCGCTTTTTTTTTTTTTTTCTCTAGTCCTTCACTATCAATATCCTAATTCACAAATCTTTCATCTTCGCTCAAATTAATGGGGAAATTGTCGCTTTCGCGGTCTAAGTTGCTCTTACTGCTGGTGGCTCCCATTTATTAACAATGTGAATATGTGTGGAGCCCTGCAACTCGTGACGTCTTTTGATTGATTGATTGATACTTTTATTAGTAGATTGCACAGTACAGTACATATTCCGTACAATTGACCACTATATGGTAACACCCGAATAAGTTTTTCAACTTGTTTAAGTCGGGGTCCACGTTAATCAATTCATGGTACGTCACGCGCACATACTTCCGGTAAAGGCAGGGCTTTTTTTTTATTAGCGTCCAAAAGTTACAAACTTTTTCGTCGATGTTCTCTACTAAATCCTTTCAGCAAAAATATGGCAATATCGCGAAATGATCAAGTATGACAGAGAATGGACCTGCTATTCCCGTTTAAATAAGAACATTTCATTTCAGTAGGCCTTTAAAGGGATCCCAAATATACAAAAACAGGTGCTGACAGGCAAAAACAACTGATTATGCATCTCATGATCCCTTCAAGTCAAGTGTTTTGGAGTAAATCAGTCAAAAGCTAGCATATCCCAAGAAGAAAGTGTTATTTCATTTGGTTTTCCAACAAACATGACTGCGGGTCAAATCATCTCCCCCCCTTGTCTTGTGAGTTTCTTAAAACTTGAACCCCAGTGGATGCAGAGGAAAGACAAGTCACATTTTTCTATTTGTGATGGTCTTTTTTTCTTTTTTCTTTGAAAGGCTGGCTTTAATCATGTGTCGGCCCTCACATCGCCTTTAGACGCAGATTTTGTACAGCATGGCAACATAAGCTAACTGAATTCTGTTTAAATACAAACTCTAAACTAGAAACAACAGCATTGGAAGGAGCATAATTTGACATGAAGAGAATAATGAATAATTTTATATATTTAGGGAAAATAAATAAAAAAATTAGCCCTGCGATGAGGTGGCGACTTGTCCAGGGTGTACCCCGCCCACCGCCCGAAAGCAACTGAGATTGGCTCCAGCGACCCCCCCCCCCCCTCCCCCGCAACCCCGAAAGGGACAAGCGGTAGAAAATGGATGGATGGATGAAATAAAAAAATACTTTTATCTTTAATTATGATCATGAATTCTGGTTATGTTGTGCCAGCAGAGAAGGCCTTGCTGTCCCTGATGATAATCCACTGGATAAAGGAGGAGACTATTGTGCTCCCTGGTTTCACTTCAAAATACAATTGTACTTTTAATAAAGCTGTTACCAAGTTTTGCGCAATAAACGGCGCAATTAAAGTAACACATTTTTAAAAATGTTCCAGGATAACAATCAGACAATAAAATGGCATTTGTGCCAAAATATTGGGCCCTTTCAAAAAATTATTTAAGTTATTCACATTGATTATTGCTAAATTAAATTGGAAACTGTACATAAATATACTTAAGACAAAGATGGCAAAAATTCACGGTGGTAGAGGGGTTAGTGCGTCTGCCTCACAATACGAAGTTCCTGCAGTCCTGGGTTCAAATCCAGGCTCGGGATCTTTCTGTGTGGAGTTTGCATGTTCTCCCCGTGAATGCGTGGGTTCCCTCCGGGTACTCCGGCTTCCTCCCACTTCCAAAGACATGCACCTGGGGATAGGTTGATTGGCAACACTAAATTGGCCCTAGTGTGTGAATGTGAGTGTGAATGTTGTCTGTCTATCTGTGTTGGCCCTGCGATGAGGTGGCGACTTGTCCAGGGTGTACCCCGCCTTCCGCCCGATTGTAGCTGAGATAGGCGCCAGCGCCCCCCGCGACCCCAAAAGGGAATAAGCGGTAGAAAATGGATGGATGGATTGCTATGTTACATAAAATCAAAAACTCTGTGAATCAAAAGGCTCTTATCATGTTATATAATTCTTTCATACTCCCATATCTTAATTATTGTGTTGAAATCTGGGGAAACAATTACAAATCAAACATCAACTCTATATTTTTACTTCAAAAGAAAGCGATTAGAATTGTAAGTTATGCGAATTATCATGACCATACCAATGCTCTGCTTATTAAATTAAAAACATTAAAACTGCACGATCTTGTTGACCTCAATACTACTATTGTGGCTTTCAAAGCTCATAACCACATGCTGCCTTGGTGTTTACAAGTGAGATTTAAACCCAGAGAGAATCCCTATGACCTCAGAGATTCAGCTTTCTTTCAGAAAGCAAAAATAAGAACAAGCTTAAAAAGTAGATGTTTCTGTTAGAGGAGTTCAACTGTGGAACAGCTTGGGTGATTCCTTAAAATGTTCCAGTTCCATTCACACATTTAAAAAACACTTTAAGACCTATGTCTTGGAAAAATATATCACTCTTGAATTAACATTGTAGTTAATACTATGATTAATGTTAATTAAAAATTAAACATGAGATATAAATAATAATAGAAGTACAATTGTTTGTATATATTGTATATATAATTAGTGCAAAGGTCTAATATGTACACAGGGATATTTCACATGCCTGTACTGTGTATAAAATTGAACTACGTTCATGTTGTTTATAATGTGTATTTATAATAAGTTGTGTAAAGGACATTTGATAATTTTCGGAAGTTTATTTTGAACTTGAAATTGTTTATGGGGTTAGGCGCAATAAGTGTTTAACTTCAGCCTAAACCCTTTCGGTCTGTAACATTTTTTATTTTCAATCTATGATCGTACAACTTTTTATTTTCAATCTATGAATGTACAACTGTTTTTTTGCTTTGTTGACCATTGACCGAAGAACAATAAACTTGATTATGATTAACCCAAATTCAAAAGTACGATTAATCTGGTAAAAAAAAAAAACATTTGACAGCACGAATTATAATATAACTTGCACACATGTCCTAACTGTGCTGAACAGGGCTCTTATTTGGTCTGGTTTGCTGGTATTTTTTTACATTCTATTTATACTAGAGTTGTCCGATAATGGCTTTTTTGCCGATATTCCGATATTGTCCAACTCTTAATTACCGATACCGATATACAGTCGTGAAATTAACACATTATTATGCCTAATTGCGTTGTGATGCTCCGCTGGATGCATTAAACAATGTAACAAGGTTTTCCCAAAAAAAATCAACTCAAATTATGTAAAAAAAAATGCCAACATGGCACTGCCATATTTATTATTGAAATCACAAAGTGCAATTTTTTTTTAACATGCCTCAAAACGGTAGCTTGGAATTTGGGACATGCTCTCTTTGAGAGAGCATGAGAAGGTTGAGGTGGGTGGGGTTGGGGGTGGTCAGGGTTGAGGTGGGGTGGGGGTAGCGGGGTTGTTTATTGTAGCGTCCCGGAAAAGTTAGTGCTGCAAGGGCATTTGTTCTGTTGTGTTTATGTTGTGTTACGGTGCGGATGTTCTCCCAAAATGTGTTTGTCATTCTTGTTTGGTGTGGGTTCACAGTGTGGCGCATATTTGCAACGATGTTAAAGTTGTTTATACGGCCACCCTCAGTGTGACCTGTATGGCTGTTGACCAAGTATGCAATTGCATTCACTTGTGTGTGTGAATAGCCGTAGGTATTATGTGACGGGGCCGGCATGCAAAGGCAGTGCCTTTAAGGTTTATTGGCGCTCTGTACTTCTCCCTACGTCTGTGTACACAGCAGCATTTTAAAAACACATACATTTTACTTTTTGAAACCGATAATTTTGATACCGATAATTTCTGATATTACATTTTAAAGAATATATCAGCCAATAATATCGGTTGTCCGATATTATCGGACATCCCTAATTTATACTATTATTTTTTATTTATATCCTACTCTATTATTATCCTATTCTATTTAAATGATTTCCACTGTACACACTATCGTTCTTGTGGTACTCTTTTGGCTAAATCTGGGACCTTGGGTACTACATTTTTTATCATCTCGTTTGTATCATTTGTGCTGGTATGACAATAAAGTTCCTTGAATAGCTACGTCAGCTACAATGCTAATGCTATTGCTGGCTAAAAAAAACTCCAGGCTTTATTTAAAGATGTGTAGCAAAGCCAGTTTTTTTTCTGTAAAGTGGTCCGGCTTATCTCGCCAGGGTTTCAAAAGTGAGCGCTTAAGTGCCTTTTCTCTCAAAATTGGAGCAAATTGACTGTTCGTGACCATCTGATTGTTTGTCGTTCACAGGGAGAAAAAACAGAAAATTAACGACATTAAAAACAACATTAAAGAAGCTATAGAGGTAACCCATCTTCCACTATTATGCATTGGGTGGGTTTGTCAACATGGACAACATTTTCTCACGAGACAAACTCTGCTCTCTTTTTCCAGACCATTGTGTCCGCCATGAGTACGCTCACGCCGCCGTGCCAGCTGGCCTGCCCTGCGAACAAGACCCGCATCGACTATGTCCAAAATCAAATCAACCAGAAGGATTTCGAGTTTTCCACGGTAAGTTATGGCAAATCCTTGCAATGTCTGACGCACTTACATCCATAATACAAAAATGGCCTCTCCCGTTCTTAAAAAAAAAAAAAAAGAAGACAAATTGGTATCAGTTGGAGGAGAGTAATGTGCTGCGTTTGGTCGCAATGTGTACTTCAAGACTCTGACCTGCGATCATTCAGTCCTTTTAGTTTTTCCTTCGTACAGCAAGATTCTAACCTGCGATCATTCAGTCCATTTAGTTTGTGACTTAAATCTGAAAAGACGAACTATTTGAGCTTAATTTTACAGCATTTTAGTGCTACAATGGTCCTAAATTTGTGGATTGTTTTGACTACTTTTATTAAACAAGGTGGTGGTGGTCATTAACAACATAATGTTGTTTGCGATCATGTGACCAAGTGTACAAGGGCTTTGATATTTGTGGATTACTAAGTCTTTGTGATTATTTGTGTCGTGCAAGGTGGTGGTTATCATTAATAACGTACAAACTCCGTTTCCATATGAGTTGGGAAATTGTGTTAGATGTAAATATAAACGGAATACAATTATTTTCAAATCATTTACAACCCATATTCAGTTGAATATGCTACAAAGACAACATATTTGATGTTCAAACTAATACAATTTTTTTTTTTGCAAATAATCATTAACTTTAGAATTTGATGCCAGCAACACGTGGCAAAGAAGTTGGGAAAGGTGGCAATAAATACTAATAAAGTTTAGGAATGCTCATCAAACACTTATTTGGAACATCCCACAGGTGTGCAGGCTAATTGGGAACAGGTGGGTGCCATGATTGGGTATAAAAACAGCTTCCCAAAAAATGCTCAGTCTTTCACAAGAAAGGATGGGGCGAGGTACACCCCTTTGTCCACAACTGTGTGAGCAAATAGTCAAACAGTTTAAGAACAACGTTTCTCAAAGTGCAATTGCAAGAAATTTAAGGATTTCAACATCTACGGTCCATAATATCAACAAAAGGTTCAGAGAATCAGGAGAAGTCACTCCACGTAAGCGGCATGGCCGGAAACCAACATTGAATGACCATGACCTTCGATCCCTCAGACGGCACTGTATCAAAAACCAACATCAATCTCTAAAGGATATCATCACATGGGCTCAGGAACACTTCAGAAAACCACTGTAACTAAATACAGTTTGTCGCTACATCTGCAAGTGCAAGTTAAAGCTCTACTATGCAAAGCGAAAGCCATTTATCAACAACATCCAGAATAGCCACCGGCTTTTCTGGACCCGAGATCATCTAAGATGGACTGATGCAAAGTGGAAAAGTGTTCTGTGGTCTGACGAGTCCACATTTCAAATTGTTTTTGGAAATATTCGACATCGTGTCATCCGGAACAAAGGGGAAGCGAACCATCCAGACAGAATTGGAAAGAATTCCAATATCAAAGCTTCAACAATTAGTTTCCTCAGTTCCCAAACGTTTATTGAGTGTTGTTGAAAGAAAAGGTAATGTAACACGGTGGTGAACATGCCCTTTTCCAACTACTTAGGCACGTGTTGCAGCCATGAAATTGTAAGTTTATTATTATTTGCAAAAAAAAATAAAGTTTATGAGTTTGAACATCAAATATCTTGTCTTTGTAGTGCATTCAATTGAATACGGGTTGAAAAGGATTTGCAAATCATTGTATTCCATTTAGCGCAGAATGAGGAAGTATTGTTGTGTGTCTGGGGAAACACAGAGACGAAAGTGTGTGCACGGGAGGGAATAATCCTCTCTGAGCTGCAACCTTATCGTGGTAGAGGAGTTTGCGTGTCCCCATGATCCTAGGAGCTATGTTGTCCGGGGGCATAAAGCCCCCTGGTAGGGTCTCCCAAGGCAAACAGGTTCTAGGTGAGGGATCAGACAAAGAGCAGCTCGAAGACCTTTATGAAGATGAAAAACCATGGACCCAGATTTCCCTCGCCCGGACGCGGGTCACCGGGGCCCCCCTCTGGAGCCAGGCCCGGAGGTGGGGCACGATGGCGAGCGCCTGGTGGCCGGGCCTGTTCCCATGGGGCCCGGCCGGGCACAGCCCGAAGAGGCAACGTGGGCCACCCCTCCAATGGGCTCACCACCCATAGCAGGGGCCATAGAGGTCGGGTGCATTGTGAGCTGGGCGACAGCCGAAGGCAGGGCACTTGGCGCTCCGATCCTCGGCTACAGAAGCTAGCTCTTGGGACGTGGAACGTCACGTCACTGGGGGGGAAAGAACCTGAGCTAGTGCGTGAAGTCGAGAAATTCCGGCTGGATATAGTCGGACTCACTTCGACGCACAGCAAGGGCTCTGGAACCACTTCTCTCGAGAGGGATTGGACCCTCTTCCACTCTGGCGTTGCCGGCAGTGAGAGGCGACGGGCTGGGGTGGCAATTCTTGTTTCCCCCCGGCTCAAAGCCTGTACGTTGGAGTTCAACCCGGTGGACGAAAGGGTAGCCTCCCTCCGCCTTCGGGTGGGGGGACGGGTCCTGACTGTTGTTTGTGCTTATGCACCAAACAGCAGTTCAGAGTACCCACCCTTTTTGGGAACACTCGAGGGAGTACTGGAAAGTGCTCCCCCGGGTGATTCCCTTGTCCTACTGGGAGACTTCAACGCTCACGTTGGCAATGACAGTGAAACCTGGAGAGGCGTGATTGGGAAGAATGGCCGCCCGGATCTGAACCCGAGTGGTGTTTTGTTATTGGACTTTTGTGCTCGTCACAGTTTGTCGATAACAAACACCATGTTCAAACATAAGGGTGTCCATATGTGCACTTGGCACCAGGACACCCTAGGCCGCAGTTCCATGATCGACTTTGTAGTTGTGTCATCGGATTTGCGGCCTCATGTTTTGGACACTCGGGTGAAGAGAGGGGCGGAGCTTTCTACCGATCACCACCTGGTGGTGAGTTGGCTGCGATGGTGGGGGAGGATGCCGGACAGACCTGGGAGACCCAAACGCATTGTGAGGGTCTGCTGGGAACGTCTGGCAGTCTCCTGTCAGACAAAGTTTCAATTCCCACCTCCGGAAGAACTTTGAACATGTCACGAGGGAGGTGCTGGACATTGAGTCCGAGTGGACCATGTTCCGCACCTCTATTGTCGAGGCGGCAGATCGGAGCTGTGGCCGCAAGGTAGTTGGTGCCTGTCGGGGCGGCAATCCTAAAACCCCTTGGTGGACACCAGCGGTGAGGGATGCCGTCAAGCTGAAGAAGGAGTCCTATCGGGTCCTTTTGGCTCATAGGACTCCGGAGGCAGTGGACAGGTACCGACAGGCCAAGCGGTGTGCAGCTTCAGCGGTCGCGGAGGCAAAAACTCGGACATGGGAAGAGTTCGGGGAAGCCATGGAAAACGACTTCCTTGCGGCTTCGAAGCGATTCTGGACCACCGTCCGCCGCCTCAGGAAGGGGAAGCAGTGCACTATCAACACCGTGTATGGTGCGGATGGTGTTCTGCTGACCTCGACTGCGGATGTTGTGGATAGGTGGAGGGAATACTTCGAAGACGTCCTCAATCCCACCAACACGTCTTCCTATGAGGAAGCAGTGCCTGGGAAATCTGTGGTGGACTCTCCTATTTCTGGGGCTGAGGTCGCTGAGGTAGTTAAAAAGCTCCTCGGTGGCAAGGCCCCAGGGGTGGACGAGATCCGCCCGGAGTTCCTTAAGGCTCTGGATGCTGTGGGGCTGTCTTGGTTGACAAAACTTTGCAGCATCGCGTGGACATCGGGGGCGGTACCTCTGGATTGGTAGACCGGGGTGGTGGTTCCTCTCTTTAAGAAGGGGGACCGGAGGGTGTGTTATAACTATCGTGGGATCACACTCCTCAGCCTTCCTGGTAAGGTTTATTCAGGTGTACTGGAGAGGAGGCTACGTCGGATAGTCGAACCTCGGATTCAGGAGGAACAGTGTGGTTTTCGTCCTGGCCGTGGAACTGTGGACCAGCTCTATACTCTCGGCAGGGTTCTTGAGGGTGCATGGGAGTTTGCCCAACCAGTCTACATGTGCTTTGTGGACTTGGAGAAGGCATTCGACCGTGTCCCTCGGGAAGTCCTGTGGGGAGTGCTCAGAGAGTATGGGGTATCGGACTGTCTTATTGTGGCGGTCCGTTCCCTGTACGATCAGTGCCAGAGCTTGGTTCGCATTGCCGGCAGTAAGTCGAACACATTTCCAGTGAGGGTTGGACTCCGCCAAGGCTGTCCTTTGTCACCGATTCTGTTCATAACTTTTATGGACAGAATTTCTAGGCGCAGTCAAGGCGTTGAGGGGTTCCGGTTTGGTAACCGCAGGATTAGGTCTCTGCTTTTTGCAGATGATGTGGTCCTGATGGCTTCATCTGACCGGGATCTTCAGCTCTCGCTGGATCGGTTCGCAGCCGAGTGTGAAGCGACCGGAATGAGAATCAGCACCTCCAAGTCCGAGTCCATGGTTCTCGCCCGGAAAAGGGTGGAGTGCCATCTCCGGGTTGGGGAGGAGACCCTGCCCCAAGTGGAGGAGTTCAAGTACCTAGGAGTCTTGTTCACGAGTGAGGGAAGAGTGGATCGTGAGATCGACAGGCGGATCGGTGCGGCGTCTTCAGTAATGCGGACGTTGTACCGATCCGTTGTGGTGAAGAAGGAGCTGAGCCGGAAGGCAAAGCTCTCAATTTACTGGTCGATCTACGTTCCCATCCTTACCTATGGTCATGAGCTTTGGGTCATGACCAAAAGGATAAGATCACGGGTACAAGCGGCCGAAATGAGTTTCCTCCGCCGTGTGGCGGGGCTCTCCCTTAGAGATAGGGTGAGAAGCTCTGCCATCCGGGAGGGACTCAAAGTAAAGCCGCTGCTCCTTCACATCGAGAGGAGCCAGATGAGGTGGTTCGGGCATCTGGTCAGGATGCCACCCGAACGCCTCCCTAGGGAGGTGTTTAGGGCACGTCCAACCGGTAGGAGGCCACGGGGAAGACCCAGGACACGTTGGGAAGACTACGTCTCCCGGCTGGCCTGGGAACGCCTCGGGATCCCCCGGGAAGAGCTAGACGAAGTGGCTGGGGAGAGGGAAGTCTGGGTTTCCCTGCTTAGGCTGTTGCCCCCGCGACCCGACCTCGGATAAGCGGAAGATGATGGATGGATGGATGGATGTATTCCATTTATGTTTTCATATAACACAATTTCCCAACTAATATGGAAACGGGGTTTGTACATTGTTTATGAACATGTGACGTAGGCTTTGTTTTGATGGATTATTTAGAGCTTTTGTGTTTATTTCTAATGTGTCAGCTGGTGGTTAACGTACGCAATTTGCTACATGTGTCTTTGACAAATTGTACGTGAGCTTTGATTTTGTGGATTGTTTAGAGTCTTTATGCCTGAGCTAAGGTCTATAACTAAAATTGCATGTTGTGTGTGATCTACTAAAAAGGTGTGTACAATTGCAAAACAAGTCCAAAAGTGGTGCAGTATTATGCAAAACAATTAAGCAGATATCTCCATATATGGTACAGGTTTACTGTACGAGCTTTGTGTTAAGTCCGGCATTATCATTCAATTGTAGTCCAAAGCTGTAGTCAATAAGTTCTTTATTTTTCTCTATCCTTTTTTTGTGGGGCAGACTGGCTCGTTCATTCATGCACATGCATCCTCCACTGTTCCCACGAAGTAGCGTATTGTTTGAACTTATATCTGACAGTAGCCTTGCTTTGGAAGCGCTAAAAACTACAACATGGCTGATGGGGTCGAGAAGCATTCAAAGGGGGGCTTGGCCTATAGATATGTAAATGACACCGGTCACAAAGCGGCGCGTTCTGAAGAGAGAGTCAGAAAGCGGCTTGAAGATGGTCCGTTAACAAAATTTATGAAAACATTTTGACAAACTACAAGGAAGTTTGGGTTCTCCCTTAATGTAACTGATTGTGGCAAGTTGCCACGGAAAAATGAAAGGCACCACACATTAAAAATTAGTGTTTTTTACATGAAAACTAATTCAAGTAATGTAATGTACCCTACAGACAAAGTCAAAAGTCTTAAACTATTTTTAACTTTTACTGCCAATCTAATGGTAACAACCGGCCTAATTCCAATTGGTATTCCCTCCCGTGCACACACTTTCGTCTCTGTGTTTCCCCAGACACACAACAATACTTCCTCATTCTGCGCTAATCCACTTCCAGGCACGGACGCTGTGTTCGCAATCGGGGGAAAACCACACGGACATAAAACATTACCACCATCAGGTCGGTGCAGTATGAATGGATATAAATACCAAATTATTTGCGCACTATTGACTGGAAAATTTGGACGCCGAAAAAAAAACTTTGACCAGCGGAAAAGCCTTCCATCCATTTTCTACCGCTTGTCCCTTTTGGGGTCACGGGGGATGCTGTAGCCTCTCTCAGCTGCATTCGGGCGGAAGGAGTCCGAAATGGGATGTTGGGGTGACGAAGGCCATAAACACAGGTTTATCTGCAGCGGAGGCAGCATATCTGTAATGTGGACGTCCTTTAATACATGCTAGAGATACCCACGGACAACGATCTACAAAATGTAGAAATATTAAGAGTGAGAGAAAGCCCAATCTGCGCAAGGCCAGTTGGATGTCAGTTGGCTGCTCTCACTGTTTGTCGCTGACATTGAGGGACAGAAGTAGTCTCGAAACACGAGTGCATTTTATTACAACACTAGAAAAAGATGCTAGATTTGTTGCTACTCTCTTTTAACCTTCGTCTTGTGTTAGGGTCAGCACCGACCCGTTTTAGTTTTTAAATGCATAAAAACACCACATACATTTATTTTTTTGCATCAAAGCTTTTTGACTTTGTCAGGAACCTCTTTGTCAACAAAATAAAACATTTTAATTTTTTTCATTAAATTATAAAATGCTACGGTAGAAATTATGCCCTTGGTGTTGTTAGGGTCGGTTTTGACCCGGTTATAAAAATAAGATGATAAAGCAATGATAAGAGCCAAAACTGAACACACTGACAGCCACCTCCTCTCCCAATCATGTGAGCTTTAGTGGATTCTCATTTTACCTTGTTATCCTGTACAAAAACAAACAAAAGACGGACACTAAAAGTGTCACTTTTTGCCACTCTGATTTTGTTTTTTTATTAGTTTTGGAACTAGTAATCTATTTCTCTTGGTTTCATTTGCTTGATTGGTTGTTTGTTTGATGTCAGATTTCTGTTGCTGGAAAAAATACTTTTTAGCCTTTTTCTTGAAGTAAATATATATGGGTCGAAATTGACCCGTAACACACACCATAGATGTTACTATAGTTAAAATTCTTAAAATGAAAAAATAAATAAAACACATTTATTTAAGAGATGTGTTCTAATACCCCTTAGTAATAGTTAGGTAACACAACAACCTTTTGTTATTTATATGATTCTCTTGAGGTTCGTTTTACCATTTTAAAAAATTGAAATCGAGGGGTATACTGACAAAATAAGGCCCAATGGCCCAAACCAAAAATATTAAAACCAATATTTTCAAGGATAAGGAAGCCTAACAAGGTAACCAAGAGATGAGAAACAAATTAGATGATAGATCATTGTTTTTAGTGTATTTTACAGCTGATTTAAAACATGGGTCAAAACCGACCCGTTAACATAAGAGATGGTAACAGAAAGCTAACACAAGAGGAAGGTTAATAAAGTAAAACTCACTAAAAGTCTCTAGCCACTTGAAAACTTCTCAACAAAGTACATTGTACAAATAGCAGCAACAATTGAAAATAGAGCAACAAAAAATGATATACTGTAAAAGATATGTTAGTACTAATTGATACTACAGATTAGTTTTTAAATATATGTACACATTTTTGGAGCATTTTTAAAAAAAAATCATATCATAGCAAATTATACAACGACATCATGGTGACCACGCCAACACCGCTACAGGTATTGTAAATAATAATATGACCCCTTTTTAAATTATATTTTTTGCGTGTACTAGGGGCATTATGTGCCCATGGAGACACTCATTTCCTTCCACATTAATGTTATGCTCTCAAAACTGTTTGCAATGTTGTTGAGCAAGCAACACACATCTATCATTTCTACCACCTTTTCGGCAATATAAAATCATAATG
Source organism: Nerophis ophidion (assembly GCF_033978795.1). Lineage (NCBI taxonomy): Eukaryota > Metazoa > Chordata > Actinopteri > Syngnathiformes > Syngnathidae > Nerophis > Nerophis ophidion. The sequence continues at coordinate 66,431,291 of NC_084612.1, forward strand.
TATAGGCAATAGAAACTAGGGAGGCGGAGACCCTCACATCAAAGCAGTTCATTCATGCGTCTGGAATTATCGAAACGCAAGAAAATGCAGATTGCAAGATGGTTTTTCATCTAGGAGATATAACAATATATTTCCTAAATAAAATAAAAATAAAAAAACACCACAAAAAATGGCAGGCATCAGCTAACTGTAAAATTATAAAATTGTATTGTTAAATAGACAATGTTTATTTTTTTTTTTTTTATCTCAGACAGTCCAAATATGTTGACATACACACACGTAGGACAAAGGATTCTCGATCTGTCCGTCTTTTCTCACAGCCGTGTGTAACAATGCTAGTTTGCACATAGATTTCAGACATGCAAAATAAATATATGTATATATATATATGTATGTAAATATGTGTGTATGTGTATATATATATATATATATATATATATATATATATATATATATATATATATATATATATATATATATATATATATATATATAGTATATATACATATGTATGTATATATACATATATATATACACATATAAATATATATATACACATATATATATACATATGTATAATATATATGCATTCATATGTACATATGCAAAAATGTGTATATATATGCATATATATGTATACATGCATATATGTGTATATATGTATGCATATATGTATATATGCATGTATGTATATGCATATATGTACGTATGTGTGTGTATATATATATATGCGTATATATATATATGCGTATATATAAGCATATGTGTGTATATATATATATATGTGTATATATATATATATGTGTATATATATATATATATATATATATATATATATGTGTATATATATATATGTATATATATATATATATATATATATATATATATATATATATATATATATATATATACACATGCCTGTGGGCTTTGTGGGTTATCTAAAATTTCTTAAATTAAATTTTTTCACAATGTACCTTTTAAAAAAAAATAGGTAAACGAACCCGACATAGTTGTCAAGTGTGTTCCCAGCATCCAGCTCATTAAGTCCTGCAGGTAATAGACCAGGTGTGCTGCTGCTGCTGCAGGTGACTCTCTGTCAAGTGATGCTCTCATTAGCAGACCCTCTGGGGAGGCTGTCGATTGAATGAGCTTCTCACCTGAGGCCCTCGCCCGCCTATTAGTACTGATTGTCTGTAATGACCCCCAAATGGGTCTCGTGGGACACGTCCTTTCACTTGCCTGCCGCCTATTAGGGATTTCTTCCCCCCACCTCAGCAAGGTTTGTTTACCGCCGTTATGTGGCTGTAAAGATATGTTCCAGATGAGTGCGTCTGGGAGTCTGTTCATCCCGATTTTTACCACTGTGACCACTAATTACACCTATGTAAAATAATAATAAACTACATTTGAATAAGCACCAACAAGCAACAAAACTTGGTGTGGAAACTGTCACCTGCAAAAGCCAATATTCAAATGTGAAACAGCATAACAGAATGTCAGCAGTGCAATGTGGAGATGACATAGTGCTGTCTTTATGATTTGTGTTGTCAAAACAACAATTTTGTTGACCCGGCGTTACTTGTACTCATAACGAATTATCCAATGACTTTTATGTCTAAACCCCGTTTCCATATGAGTTGGGAAATTGTGTTAGATATAAATACAAACGGAATACAATGATTTGCAAATCATTTTCAACCCATATTCAGTTGAATATGCTCCAAAGACAACATTTTTGATGTTCAAACTGATAAACATCCAGACTGTTATCGACGCAAAGTTCAAAAGCCGGCATCTGTGATGGTATGGGGGTGCATTAGTGCCAAGGCATGGGTAACTTACACATCTGTGAAGGCACCATTAATGCTGAAAGGTACATACAGGTTTTGGAACAACATATGCTGCCATCTAAGCGCCATCTTTTTCATGGACACCCATGCTTATTTCAGCAAGACAATGCCAAGCCACATTCAGCACGTGTTACAACAGCATGGCTTCGTAAAAAAAGAGTGCGGGTACTTTCCTGGCCCGCCTGCAGTCCAGACCTGTCTCCCGTCGAAAATGTGTGGCGCATTATGAAGCGTAAAATACGACAGCGGAGACCCCGGACTGTTGAACGACTGAAGCTCTACATAAAACAAAAATGGGAAAGAATTCCATTTTTAAAGCTTCAACAATTAGTTTCCTCAGTTTCCAAACGTTTATTGAGTGTTGTTAAAAGAAAAGGTGATGTAACACAGTGGTGAACATGCCCTTTCCCAACTACTTTGGCACGTGTTGCAGCCATGAAATTTTAAGTTAATTATTATTTGCAAAAAAATAAAAAAGTTTATGAGTTTGAACATCAAATATCTTGTCTTTGTAGTGCATTCGATTGAATATGGGTTGAAAAGGATTTGCAAATCATTGTATTCCGTTTATATATTTACATCGAACACAATTTCCCAACTCAAATGGAAACGGGGTTTGTACGTTACAACGCCGTTACTGATACATTCAATGTAACATGGCATGCTACTTAAGACGTGGTTGTATGTCAACAAGACAGCATCAGAAGCACAGCGAGTTCAATGCAGGAAATAACTTTTTATTAATGGAAGTAACAACCAGGATTACACTAAAATTAACTTTATATCAAGTGGCAAAAGGCAACATCCCACAGGAAACATCGCACAACATTTAAGTACACATTCACACAGCCCTACACCCACATACACACTACTACTACTACTACTACTACTACGAGGGAATAATGAACAACAAATCAAAGAAGTGACAAGCTTGTAATCCCTCAATACCCCTATGTAGACAAGGAGGCTACAGTTCTGGAAAGGCTTGCAAATATTGTGATTATCTCCCAAAAGTGACTTGATTTCAGGAGTTTAATTAAGACAAAACAACCAATTTAAGGCTCTGGAAGATTTTGCGGTTTATTTGATGATTATAGCAAAAATGGGTAATTATTAATTGTATATATGGTAACTTTTCTCGGTTTATGAGGTACCGAATATGTTTTTTTTATTGGCTCTAATTTGCAAAAATAAGAAATATTTTCTTGAAATATTTGACTGTGTGTAGTCACTCTTTTCACTTTTTGAATGATATTGCTTAAATAAAATAACTTTTCAAATGTATTTATATCTATTGAGATATTCCTGTAATCTCAAAGCTAGGGGTGTGACTGTCCACCATAACAGTTTATTCTCAGTTGTAAGGTCACTTTCAATACAGGAAGAAAACAAAATACAAAAAAATAAAACTGTTTAGCTTGTGCGTAAACTGCTATGAGGAGTTTTTCAAAAGAAACATTAAAAACCTGCAAACCGCTCACAGATCATTCTCATTTTAATTAAATTTTAAAGAAATAATAAGAAATATTAAGAGACAAAAAAAATATGTTAATGGCGCTAGGTAATTTATTAGTTTAATCGCATAACATTGTTTAAAGTGTCATGACAAAGCCACACCTCTCTGTTTTGACACTGTTGAAAGCACAGCAGACAGACAGGTTGGAGCAAAATCAACCAGCTGGCCCTTATGGATGGATTTCATCACAAAAAGAACACAGAAAATACATAAAGTGATTTTTCAAGGAGTTTTAATTTTTGCATAAAGTACCATACCAATGCTACGTGTCACGGTACGCTCTGCAAGTTGAAGAGTTTTTATCGCAACAAAAAGGGGAGCTCATTAACTTGTGTGATGACTGTATTGCGCTGATAGTATATATTTGTACCATGAATTGATTAATGGGGACCCCGACTTAAACAAGTTGAAAAACGTATTGGGGTGTTACCATTTAGTGGTCAATTGTACGGAATATGTACTGAACTGTGCAATCTACTAATACAAGTTTCAATCAGTCAATCAAAGCTCCCTTTGAGCATTAAGACACAAAATGTTGAGTATGGATAATAGTGAATAGTTCAAGCAATTCAATAAGAAAATGACATTGTGATGCGAAACACACATGCTAAGTTTTATTATATGATAGTGTATAGTTTGTTTTCACTTGATTTAAATTTTCATATCATTTGGGTTGTTAATAAACATACAGTATTTCAAATATATCTGAAGAATTGTATCATGGTGTTTATCTTTGTTAGTACATTACAGACATTGTAGCATATACAGTGGGGCAAAAAAGTATTTAGTCAGCCACCGATTGTGCAAGTTCTCCCACTTCAAATGATGACAGAGGTCTGTAATTTTCATCATAGGTACACTTCAACTATGAGAGACAGAATGTGAAAAAAAAATCCAGGAATTCACTTTGTAGGAATTTTAAAGAATTTATTTGTAAATTATGGTGGAAAATAAGTATTTGGTTAACCATTCAAAGCTCTCACTGATGGAAGGAGGTTTTGGCACAAAATCTCACGATACATGGCCCCATTCATTCTTTCCTTAACACGGATCAATCGTCCTGTCCCCTTAGCAGAAAAACAGCCCCAAAGCATGATGTTTCCACCCCCATGCTTCACAGTAGGTATGGTGTTCTTGGGATGCAACTCAGTATTCTTCTTCCTTCAAACACGACGAGTTGAGTTTATACCAAAAAGTTCTATTTTGGTTTCATCTGACCACATGACATTCTCCCAATCCTCTGCTGTATCATCCATGTATCCATTTTGGTATAAACTCAATACACGATATATATCTCGATATTTTGCCTTAGCCTTGAATGAACACTTGATGCATATAATCACACCAGTATGATGATTCTATGTGTCTACATTAAAACATTCTTGTTCATGCTTCATTGATATATGCTTATTTTAAACTTTCATGCAGAGTGAGAACTCACAACTAAGTCAATTTACTTAAACTGTATTTATTAAACAGTTATTATGCAGTGGCAGTTATTTCCAAAACAGAAAGTGCAAGATTGTCAGAGGCATTTTAAAACAAGCTATGAGTGCACTTTTGTGCATGATTTCACTAAGATGACATCAAAACAACAGTAAATTAAAGTGCACTTTTTGCACAGACTGCCACTACAATAGTTTAAAACAAATAAATTGCACTTTTGTGCATGATGTCACACAAGATATTTCAATAAGTGTCAAATAAAAATGAGCTGCATAATAGGAAATCAAATAGTGTATGTCCTTCACTATGTAGTAGGTTCCTGTGGACGTTATCTCCTGTTGTCGTTGACAATTTTTTTCATGCAATATTGATCTGGAAATAGTTGCTTCGGCAGGGCTTCACGGTGGCAGAGGGGTTAGTGCGTGTGCCTCACAATACGAAGGTCCTGCAGTCCTGGGTTCAAATCCAGGCTCTGGATCTTTCTGTGTGGAGTTTGCATGTTCTCCCCGTGAATGCGTGGGTTCCCTATGGGTACTCCGGCTTCCTCCCACCTCCAAAGACATGCACCTGGGGATAGGTTGATTGGCAACACTAAATTGGCCGTAGTGTGTGAATGTGAGTGTGAATGTTGTCTGTCTATCTGTGTTGGCCCTGCGATGAGGTGGCGACTTGTCCAGGGTGTACCCCGCCTTCCGCCCGATTGTAGCTGAGATAGGCGCCAGCGCCCCCCGCGACCCCAAAAGGGAATAAGCGGTAGAAAATGGATGGCTGGATAGTTGCTTCGGCATTTTGTTGGTGTGGCACCGAACTGAGATGTTGACATGCAGAGTTTCAAGCGCTCTTCATTCTCTAGCAGGTGACTTTTCAAATGATGCTGCATTAGCAGTGGTGCTACTTTTTGTAGCAACGTTTTTGCCGCATAATGGTTCAACATATTTCCGCTTGAAGCCAATCCACCGCCAGACAATGGACACTGTACTGCTTTTCTTACGAATTAATTCTTCCTTCATTTGTTACCAGATTGGCACCTTCTCTCTCTCTCGTATTACCACCCGCACCGCTAGCATCACAGCTAACGTTACCATGGCGCTACTCGTCTGCTCCACGGGAGCGTGTGACGTTGCACACGTGACGTATGTAAGAAGGTTGCACTTGTTTTAAGTCTTTGTGAGAGGAAGAGACACAAGGAAGAGTGGGAAACGCATGTTGTGTAATGCCCGCAGCCAAAAGCAACTGCGTGAGAACGTATATTCGCATATCACGATATAGTCATTTTCTATGTCGCACAGATAAATCGATATATCGCCCAGCCCTAGTTTGAACCGAAGATTGAATTGAATTGAATTATATTTATATAGCGCTTTTCTCTAGTGACTCAAAGCACTTTACATAGTGACACCCAATATCTAAGTTACATTTAAACCAGTGTGGGTGGCACTGGGAGCAGGTGGGTAAAGTGTCTTGCCCAAGGACACAACAGCAGTCACTAGGATGGCGGAAGCGGGAATCAAACCTGCAACCCTCAGGTTGCTGGCACGGCCACTCTACCAACCGAGCTATACCGTATCAATTCTGAATTGATTCGTCACCCTAAGTATCATAATTGGATCGTACCGTGAGGTGCTCAAATCCTCCCACCAAATGTCTTTAATCATTTCACAGCTTTAAATAATTTGTAAAAGCTTACAATTTTTTTTCAGCTATATTTTATAATAAAGCGGGACATTTTTTTTTTTTTTTTTTAAATGAATGAAAGTTATTTGTTAGCTTGGAGCAGCATTAACAGTTACATTTTATAGCCAGAGTCCCCGACTCTACTGAACTTTTGTGTTATCCTTTGTCCTTGTTACGTATTTCCCTGGGAAGGCCTAGTGTTCCCAAACAAGAGACTTCAACAGTGGGAGAGGGTTTTTAAGCTCCGGCTTCTCCTTGGCACTTTTGCTCGCCTTGACTCCCACTGGGCAAAGGCTGTGGGCTGCACTGTATTAGTTTACCGAGTAGTACTACAACACAAGGTACATTTCCTGTCCCTCGCATTTACCTTGTTGTGTACCAATAAAAATCGGATTTCATGCACTGTTGCTACCCCTCAATGGAAGTGTATGCGCCCTGTTGGTATATATTTAGATCAAGGGTCACCAACGCGGTGCCCGCGGGCACCAGGCAGCCCGTAAGGACCAGATGAGTCGTCCGCTGGCCTGTTCTAAAAATAGCTCAAATAGCAGAACTTACCAGTGAGCTGCCTCTATTTTTTAAATTGTATTTATTTACTAGCAAGCTGTTCTCGCTTTGCTCGACATTTTTAATTCTAAGAGAGACAAAACTCAAATAGAATTTTAAAATCCAAGAAAATATTTTAAAGACTTGGTCTTCATTTGTTTGAATAAATTCATTTTTTTTTTTTTTACTTTGCTTCTTATAACTTTCAGAAAGACAATTTTAGAGAAAAAATACAACCTTAAAATTTATTTTAGGATTTTTAAACACATATACCTTTTTACCTTTTAAATCCCTTCCTCTTCTTTCCTGACAATTTAGATCAATGTTCAATTATTTTTTTTTATTGTAAAGAATAATAAATATATTTTAATTTAATTCTTCATTTTAGCTTCTGTTTTTTCGGCGAAGAATATTTGTGAAATATTTCTTCAAACTTATTATGATTAAAATTCCCAAAAATTATTTGGGCAAATCTAGAAAATCTGTAAAATCAAATTTAAATCTTGTTTCAAAATCTTTTGAATTTATTTAAAAAATTTTGTTCTGGAAAATCTAGAAGAAACAATGATTTGTCTTTGTTAGAAATATAGCTCGGTTATATATTATAACAAAGTGCAGATTGGATTTTAACCTATTTAAAACGTGTCATCAAAATTCAAAAAATAATTTTAATCAGGAAAAATTACTAATGATGTTCCATAAATTCTTTTTTAATTGTTTTCAGAAATATTCGAATTAGCTAGTTTTTCTCTTAATGTTTTCGGTTGATTTTTGAATTTTAAAGAGTCGAAATTGAAGATAAACTATGTTTCAAAATGTAATTTTAATTTTTTTTCGTGATTCGTCCTCTTTTAAACCATTCAATTAAGTGTTCTTTTTCATCATTTATTCTCTTCAAAAAAACCTTCCGTAAAAGGAAAAAAAATATACGACGGAATGACAGAAATACCCATTTATATATATATATATATATATATATATATATATATATATATATATATATATATATATATATATATATATATATATATATATATATATATATATATATATATATATATATATATAAGCACCGACATGAGAGCCTGTTTCAGGGTTACAATATTGTTTTATTTTTCAATAAGTCTCTTGGTTGCTTTCCAGCAATTGTCCTTATCTCTTTTGTTCTCGCTCGCACTCTGGCTCCAGCCCCAACCCCGTCTCTCCTCCTAACTGCTGCTTATAACATAGCGACAGGTGATTAGATAACAAGGCCCAGGTGGTCCATCTACGCACCTGTCGCTGATTTCGAGGCCGATCCTGGCAACACCCCGTTTCGCTGCAGGCCCGCAGGCCACGCCCCCTCCACAGTTAGCTTCAGAATAAGTGTTTAGTTGTGTTCAGTGTTAAAAAAAAATATGACATGGCTCTTTCAGAAATACATTTTAAAAAATGTGGCTTCTTGGCTCTCTCTGCCAAAAAGGTTCCCGACCCCTGATTTAGATGCATCAGATTTCTTGTCTTTTTGTTTTAATCTGCAACATTTCCACTGAAGTATGTGCATGTTTGTGTGCAAGCAAAGCAACGGCTTGTGCTGATATTGTCTCGAGAACGTCATTGCATTGCATTGCATATCACCTTGGCATATCTGAGACCTGTCTGTCCTGGTGGGACTCACTGGAGGGGATGCTGAACTTAGCTGTTTGTGAAATGTAATGTGGAGGGTTGAAGGAGGTTTAAAATAGTCTGTTTTTAGTCTTTAATGAGGAAGAGAATGAATTAGGAAGCCGTCCGATTGACCCAGCCCCTCCAAACTTCTGTTCCCCTCCTTGCCTGGCCGACGGGAAACCAGTCGAACTGGTTGACTCTGCTTTTAGCGTGGGAGGAACGGGGCGATAAAGCACACAGCCTTTTGACATATTTGCAATCTGCTTCTTACAATAAAACCCACATGCTTCCTTCTTGGTCCAGGAGATGTCAAGATTGGACCACACCTGCTGTAAACTAGATTGAAATCAAACGCACTTCACCCATCATTACTAAAAAGGTTGTGGTTTAAAAAAAAAAGGTAGAATTATCAGTGAAGTGCCATCAGGGCCAGCAAGCCCTTCTCTGCTGGCCTAACACAACCAGAAATCATGGTCATAGTTAAAGACAAAAGTATTTTTGATTTACTTTCCCTAAATATATTTTTTTATTATTATTTAGCCTTTATTTAACCAGGTAAAATCCCATTGAGATCAAAGATCTAAAAGTATTCACATTCTCTTCATGTCATTGTGCTCCTTCCGGTGCTGTTGTTTTTAGGTTATATAGTTGTTATCCAATCAGAATTCAGTTTGTTTATGTTGCCTAACTGTACGGCAGGGGTCCCCAAACTTTTTGACCCTGGGGCCGCATTGGATTAAAAAAATGTGGCTTTTTGGACAATATGATTTGCCTGAGCGGCTAGGAGACACTGAGAGTAACAAGCGGTAGAAAATGGATTAGAAAGGACAGATTAAATAATAATAATAATATATATATATATATATATATATATATATATATATATTAGGGGTGTGGGGGAAAATCGATTTGAATACGAATCGCATCGTTTACGTTGTGCGGTTCAGAATCTATTCTCATTTTTTAAAAATCGATTTTTTAAATTTTTTTTATTTGATTTTAATTTTTTTATTTTTTTTTTTAATCAATCCAACACACCACTACACAGCAATACCATAACAATGCAATCCAATTTCAAAACCAAACCTGACCCAGCAACACTCAGAACTGCAATAAACAGAGCAATTGAGAGGAGACACAAACACGACACAGAACAAACCAAAAGTAATGCAACAAAAATGAATATTATCAACAACAGTATCAATATTAATTATAATTTCAGCATAGCAGTGATTAAAAATCCCTCACTGACATTATCATTAGACATTTATAAAAATAATAAAAAAGAACAATAGTGTCACAGTGGCTTACACTTGCATCGCATCTCATAAGCTTGACAACACACTGTGTCCAATGTTTTCACAAAGATAAATAAGTCATATTTTTGGTTCGTTTAATAGTTCAAACAAATTTACATTATTGCAATCAGTTGATAAAACATTGTCCTTTGCAATTATAAAATTTTTTTTTTTTAAATCTACTACTCTGCTAGCATGTCAGCAGACTGGTGTAGATCCTGCTGAAATCTTATGTATTGAATGAATACAGAATCATTTTGAATCAGAAAAATATTATTTTTGAATCGAGAATCGAATCGAAAAAAATCGATGTATTATCAAATCGTGACCCCAAGAATCGATATTGAATCGAATCGTGGGACACCCAAAGATTCACAGCCCTAATATATATATATATAAATATATATATATATATATATATATATATATATATATATATATATATATATATATATTTTTTTTAACTTGGAAGTTCCTGCGGGCCGGATTTTGGATGCTGGCAGGCCGTAGTTTGGGGACCCCTGCTGTACGGAATCTGCCGGAGTCCTTCAGAATCAACAATGCTGGCGTCTGTGCACTGTAAGTGAACGGGCACATACAGTTGACAGACAGTTGCGATCGCCAATCAGATCACGAGTTGTTGTCAGTAAGGCCTTCTAGATGGCCAAAGGCAGATGTATATTGTGATGCTGTGAGCTAGGTAAAATAAGAACTCCATTACCCAGCATGCCACAGTAGCGAAGAGAATGTGCAGTAGCCGTGTTTAGCCATGCCGGCAGCGGGATGTTTTTGATGAGCACCTTGTGGAGTAAACTTTAAGAACTCAGCCAACAAGGGACGGCGTGGCGTAGTGGTAGAGTGGCCGTGCGCAACCCGAGGGTCCCTGGTTCAATCCCCACCTATTACCAACCTCGTCACGTTCACTGTGTCCTGAACAAGACACTTCACCATTGCTCCTGATGGGTGCTGGTTAGCGCCTGGCATGGCAGCTCCCTCCATCAGTGTGTGAATGTGTGTGATAATGGGTAAATGTGGAAGTAGGGTCAAAACGCTTTGAGTACCTTGTAGGTAGAAAAGAGCTATACAAGTACAACCCATTAATCATTTATAACACGCCTCGTTTGCATCTTTTATGATTAGACAAGACAACACTTATATTTGCAAGGCCGTTTTCAAGAAGGATATTTAAAGAGTTACTACATCTTGTGAGACCATGTCGGCCAACCCCGGAAGCTCGAATGGCTTCTACAGATTGCGAGTTCAGATATTCCATCCATCCATCCATTTTCTTCTGCTTATTCCCTTTGGGGTTGCGGGGGGCGCTGGTGCCTATCTCAGCTACAATCTACAATTTCCTAATTTTCTCACGTTCAATATGTTTTTTGCCATTTTTATTTTGACTGTACAACATAAGATATGTTTTAATTGCTGATGCGGGTTTATTGATTTTTAAATGGGCCAGAAAATAACCGGTTTTGTACACTGTTGAGGTGATTCAAAGCCGAGTAGTACAAAAATGTGATCCTGTATAGTGTTTCTACACCAATGGTCGTGTGGGGACATAAATGATGGTATTTTTAAAGGTAATCATTGAAGTCGGACATCACTGAAGGTCTCTGATGGGAAATGCACAGCCTGCCACTGAGTATTAACAATGCAAGCGGTCCACGTGTTAGCGTTTCATAGCAACGGACGCGGTCCCATGAATTATAATTATCGTGCAAAAAGAAAAAAAACCTCCCGTTGGATACATGCGCACAACGGTATATTACATAGGCCAAATAATAGGAACAAAGTCACGTGTCGCTATATTGAATAAGAACGTCACTTTTTGTCCTATTTTAGTTAACTTTGCCTTCTATTATGTCTGGTGGCATCGTGTAAAAGAAAAAGTTGAAAACTTGAAGTAAAAAGTGACATGACATGAGGCATCCTCTTAGTTGAGAATTCTGCCATGTTGTGAGTTTTCTATTTTCCTTGGTTATATGTTTTCTATCAAGGCTATTAAAATGGTGGCCAAGTTCAGTTCAAAACTTGGGAGTCAAGTATTTTTGCATCGAATTCTAAAAACAATAAAGTGCTCCTGTTGTATAGAGAAACTTGGACCACTGTATAGACGATAGCAGATCCTTGTATCTTCAGCTCTCGCTGGATCGGTTCGCAGCCGAGTGTGAAGCGACCGGAATGAGAATCAGCACCTCCAAGTCCGAGTCCATGGTTCTCGCCCGGAAAAGGGTGGAATGCCATCTCCGGGTTGGTGAGGAGACCCTGCCCCAAGTGGAGGAGTTCAAGTACCTAGGAGTCTTGTTCATGAGTGAGGGAAGAGTGGATCGTGAGATCGACAGGCGGATCGGTGCGGCGTCTTCAGTAATGCGGACGTTGTACCGATCCGTTGTGGTGAAGAAGGAGCTGAGCCGGAAGGCAAAGCTCTCAATTTACCGGTCGATCTACGTTCCCATCCTCACCTATGGTCATGAGCTTTGGGTCATGACCGAAAGGATAAGATCACGGGTACAAGCGGCCGAAATGAGTTTCCTCCGCCGTGTGGCGGGGCTCTCCTTTAGAGATAGGGTGGGAAGCTCTGCCATCTGGGAGGAACTCAAAGTAAAGCCGCTGCTCCTTCACATCGGGAGGAGCCAGATGAGGTGGTTTGGGCATCTGGTCAGGATGCCACCCGAACGCCTCCCTAGGGAGGTGTTTAGGGCACGTCCAACCGGTAGGAGGCCACGGGGAAGACCCAGGACACGTTGGGAAGACTATGTCTCCCGGCTGGCCTGGGAACGCCTCGGGATCCCCCAGGAAGAGCTAGACGAAGTGGCTGGGGAGAGGGAAGTCTGGGTTTCCCTGCTTAGGCTGTTGCCCCCGTGACCCGACCTCGGATAAGCGGAAGATGATGGATGAATGGATCCTTGTATTGACCTTTTAACCTTGCTGGCAAACATTGGGGTCCAACTAGGGCTGGGCGATATATTGATGTACTCAATATATTGCAAGTTTGTCTTTGTGTGATTTAGAAAATGACTATATCGTAACATTATAGAATACGTTCTCATGCAGTTTTTTTTTTTTTTTTAGCTGCGGGCATTACACTACATGTGTTTCCCACTCTTTCTTGTCTCCTCACAGAGACGTAAACCAACCGCACCTTCTTACACGAGTCACATGTGCAACGTCACACGCTCCCGCGGAGATGAGAGGTAGCGACATTGCAACGTTAGCTGTGATGCTAACGGTGAGGTGCGGGTGGTAATACGATACCGAGAAAGTGCAAATCTGGAAACAAATGGAGGAAGAATTAATTCCCAAGAAAAACTGCAAGGGATCCATCGTCCGGCGGTGGTTTGGCTTTAAGCGAAATATGTTCAACATTTATACCCAGAATCCTTTGCATCTATGAGACTTCCTGACTTTGTTATACACCCCGCGAGCACCAAACCCCCCCCTCCCTGCGTGGTTGAGGTGGGCGGGGTTTGGTGCTCGCGGAGTGTATAACATAGTCAGCGTGCGTCATGGATGCAAAGGATTCTGGGTATTTGTTGTGTTGCATTTATGTTGTGTCACTGTGAGGATTTTCTCCCGAAATGTGTTTGTCATTCTTCTTTTGTGTGGGTTCACAATGTGGTGCATATTAGTAGGAGTGTTAAAAGTTGTTTATATCACAACCGTCAGTGTACTCTGTGTCACCCAGTATGCCTTCCAGGCGTGTGCGTGCATCTGCGGAAGCCTCTCACATCATGTTGCTGGACTGGCAAGCAGTTTGCGCATGTTGTAGAAGGTGTTTAAGGCAATGGCTTCATAGCATGCCCTTATTCTTGTCATCTGGGTGATCACCAACAGACATTGGCCTGAATAGTTGCGGCTCCCATTGTCTTCCTCATTTTGTGAAACGGGTCGAAATGGCTCTTTGAGTGGTAAAGGTTGCCGACCCCTGCGCTAGAGAATAAGGTAGTGTTTGAAACTCCGCATGTCAACATCTCCGACCGGTGCCACACCAACAAAATGCCGAAGAAACTATTTCCAGATCAACACCGTATAAAAAAAAAGTCAACAACAGAAGGAGATAACGTCCGCAGGAACCTACCACATAGTGAAGGACATACACTATTTGATTTCCTATTATGCAGCTCATTTTTATTTGACAGTTATTGAAATATCTTGTGTGACATCATGCACAAAAGTGCACTTTATTTGTTTTCAACTATTGTAGTGGCGTTTTGTACAAAAAGTGCACTTTAATTTATTGTTGTTTTGATATGTCGTCTTGCTGACATGCGCAAAAGTGCACTCATAGCTTGTTTTTAAAAATGTCTGAAAATCTTGCACTTTCTGTTTTGAAATGACAGCTTAATAACAGTTTAATAAATACAGTTTTGGTAAATTAACTTAGTTGTGATTTCCCACTCTGCATGAAAGTTTAAAATAAGCATATATTAATGAAGTATGAGCAAGAATGTTTTAATGTAAACACATAGAATCATCATACTGCTGTGATTATATGCATCAAGTGTTCATTCAAGGCTAAGGCAAAATATGGAGACATATATCGTGTATCGTAATATGGCCTAAAAATATCGAGATATTAAAATAAAAGACCATATCGCCCAGCCCTCGGTCCAACATTAAGATTAATGTAACAGAGGCATTGCATTCTTCCTTTAAGCCCTCTCCTTTTTGGAAGTTACGCATTTTTTTTCTAATGTGATTTATGTATCTTAGGTTTTGCTGTAGCTTGGTTACTTCAGATGCAGTCCATAGTTATTTGTTCAACTTATTTAGTTACTCAAACTTCCACTTTTGGTCCTCTCTTTCTCATTATTTGGGATATTCAACTAGTGGCCCACAAGTTTATTTGAAAAAACCCTCACATATTTGCAGCAGATTGTTGTGCTGTCATAGAGATGATCTTTGACTGGCTTTTTTTTTTTTTTTGCAGAAAGTCCTTAAAAACAGCAGAGCACTCCTGTAACTCTTACAAAATAAATAGACCAAATGTCTACTGTAGAGCAGTGGTCCCCAACCTTTTTGTATCCGCGGACCGGTCAACGCTTAATAATTTGTACCGCGGCCCGGGGGGGGGGGGTTGTCCTTTTTTTTCTCTTTTTTTTTTTTTCTCTTTTTTTTTTTCCTTCTTTGTCATGAAGAAGGGACGTTTTTCTCATGAAAAAGGGAGTTTTTTGTGGTTGGTGCACTATTTGTAAGTGAATATTGTGTTTTTATGTTGATTTAATAAAAAAATAATTTATTTATTTTATTTGTATTTTTTTTAAAGAAAAAATTCTTCTGTGGCCCGGTACCAATTGGGCCACGGCCCGGTGGTTGGGGACCACTGCTGTAGAGGATGCTGGTTCTCTGTAACATACAAAATAAGACTTAATAGTGAAGAGAGAATTCCAGACTTTTTGGAAATGTGGCCCCCTAAGCTCATCCATCCATCCATTTTCTACCGCTTGTCCCTTTTGGGGTGACGGGGGGGAGCTGGACCCTATCTCAGCTGCATTCGGGCGGAAGCCATTAAGTTGAATATCCTTGCGATGTATCAGAAATTATGTTTGTCTTGGTATTTGATATTCTTAATTCATGTTTTCTATATATTGAATTTTTTTTTTTCTTGCATTTACTTGTCTGTTGTGTTTTGTTAGTATGAAAGTAACAATAGTTAATATTATTAGTGTGGTTATTAAATCACCTTTATTTGTTTATTTATTTAATATATTAATATTTGTGTTCTTTTCAGTCCATTTATGTGATGCTTTAAAAAGGAATTGCACTTTTTTTGATATCGCAATGCTAATGTAAGAGAATAACTTTTTAAACTACAGCAAGTATGTAATGGCTCACAATGCAGTGAATGAGAGTAACATATTACACCCATAAAGCTTTCTAAAAAACATTTTAAAAAAGCCTACAATATTCCACTTTTATTATGTGATTTAAATATTAACAAAGTATGAGTGATATTGTTGATATAAGCGCTAATACAAAGGAACAACTTTTAGCAGCGCCGTGATCGTAGAGAGGTAACTCGCTTTTGCACCTATTGACATACTGAGACGGTGAGCTGCTGTATCACCTTTGTGTGGGTGAAAGTTAATTTTAGATTAGAAATCATGCCTCTCATTTGTATAGAAGAAAGTTGTGGCCACAAACCGAGAAGTTGGTCAACTCTGATGGTTAACCCAAAGATGGAGAGAAAGACATGAAAAGATGCTTGTTAAGGTTTATTTAAAAACATTTTTTTACCTACGTGAGGATTATGATTTATTCTTCATCTAAACGGGAAGATATCAACATCCCATCAGTCAGCATCCCAGTGAGAGCAGACATTGTACAGCCAGTGATTGTTTTATAATGTTCTTAGTTTGTATTTCTTGTTTAGCACTTAGCAATACTGCTATTTGCAGGATCAGCTTATCACTCTGCTAAATAAAAGGTCCTGGATCCTCATTTGTCCCAAAGTAGTCATACTCTTATGAATGAAGTCTGCCATGATTGTTTGTTTGTTGTTGATTGTTGTTGTTGTTGAAGGAAATAGCAAAGGTTGTGATGCGACTGTGAAATTAATGAAATTATTAATATTACGTATTAATTACGTATTGATTAATCTAATATGTATGCTTGAAATTAGCAAAATACATCAATATTAAATTGTATTAGGAATGGGCCTGCTACTACGTTACATGCTGTATTTACTTACAGTGTGTATATAAAACGTTGATGGAGGTTTTTTGAGGTTTTTTTGGAGCGCTTTATCGGCGGAATAGAGTAAATCACATTATCTCTGTTATCTGACTCTTGCTAGCGTTTATTTACGAGTTAGAATGCATAAAAGAAAGAAAACATACATGTTCTTGTCTCCCTTAAGGATTGTGAATGACAGGCATAATTAGAAAAAAAGTGCAGTTCTCCATCAAGCCCAGTTATTTCCCTATTCAAGACAATTGTATTTATTTGTCATTTTATTCTTTATTAATTTTCAGACTGGGCACTCAAATTTTAAGCTAAACACAACATGTTTTGCCTTTTTTTTTTGCAATTTTCCATTTTAATTTGCAATTGTCTTCCCAAAATGACTTTCTTCAGGCTTTTAATAGAAACAAATATGAACAAATACATTTTTTAATAGTAGACATAGCCAATGTTTTTAATATGAACAAATACATTTTTCATAATACCTATGTACTTGTAGATATGACCTCATTGTATCTGGTATCTGAAGATACATTCATTATTTAAGGTCCTTTCGAGTGTCAGCTGTTCGCCCCATCAAACACAGGCCAGCTGATTTTGAGTCTGTGGCAGCCGTCCTGTTTCCACACTTCTGAAACTGCCAGCTGACTATGTTCTTGCTGAGAGGGGCTTTATTTTTTTGGTGGGATGGGGGTGCACCATGCAGCCCATGGGCGGAAAATGGCTTAATTGTGCTGTCCCGGCATTGTATGCGAGCATCCAAAGATCGTAGCGAGGAGATAGCGGGCCCTCGTGCAGTGACAGCCAAGCTTTGTGTTAGCACAAAGCTCTGCATTTCTTCTAAAGTTATGAACTCCATGAACTGTCTATTTCCTGCCTCTCAGTCCCGCTCCTCTTCTCCCAACGAACATCGCCTACACTCCATGTCCTCACCAATCAAGGCCCAGATTAGGACTTGGGGACACAGCCCTTACGTCAAAGAACACACATACTTTTTGTCTCCTTTCATCCTTCATGCAGTCGTTTTTTTGTTGTTGCTCATTTTCCGTCTGTCTCTCTTTCTCCAGGAGTTTTATGACCACGCGAAGATCCTCTGGCAGGACGAGGGCGTGCGGGCCTGCTGGGAAAGATCCAATGAATATCAGCTCATCGACTGCGCACAGTAGTAAGTGGCTTCATCTCAAGTTCACACATCGGTGCACGCCACATGGCTTACATGAGCAAAAGATAAATCATTTGGCCTGTCTTCTGTTCCTTTTTTTTTTTTTATTAACGCTTCTATTGCTTGCTGAGGAACGGCGGTCCCTGCAGTAGACATTTGTTTTTGTTCTAAATCAGCCAGTCGTCAGCCAGTGTCAAACGTACGGCCCGCAGGACGGATTAAGCCCGCAAACAGGTTTTATCCGGCCCGCGGAATGAGTTTGCTAAGTATAAAAATGAGCCAAAATTTTGGAATGAAAGAAACTGCTGTTCTAAATGTGTCCACTAGATGTCGCAATAGCAATTATTTGTATCTTTGTAGATGATGTTACATATGTTTAAAAAAAAAAAACATGTTAGTGCACCAGTTGAGGAAAATTAGCAGACTACATAAATAACATCCTGTGATTTGATTTTGATATGTATTTTTTATCTTGATAGATTAAAAATTAACACCAAAGAGTTGACTGATGAACATTATCACATAATTTATTCAGAAAGTAGAACTAACAACAAAAATAGAATACCATTAACTAGAGGTGAAGTGAAGTGAATTATATTTATATAGCGCTTTTCTCTAGTGACTCAAAGCGCTTTACATAGTAAAACCCGATATCTAAGTTACATTTAAACCTGTGTGGGTGGCACTGGGAGCAGGTGGGTAAAGTGTCTTGCCCAAGGACACGACGGCAGTGACTAGGATGGCAGAAGCGGGAATCGAACCTGCAACCCTCAAGTTGCTGGCACGGCCTCTCTACCAACCGAGCTATAATCACACTTATAAAAACACATTGTCTAAGCAACAAAGCTAATCATTTGTGCGAACTGAACCTACATGCTGTGCTCTCTTACACCAGAATGATTGATCTACACTCAAAAGAATACGACCCCACTTTGGGTTTATCATTAAAAAATCACTCTTAAACCTTTACAAATTAAGACAAATGAAGATCAACATTTAGAAACACTCCAAAAAATTTTTAAAAAACGGCTCTTTGGAAACCAGAACAGTATTGTTTCTTCTGACAAGAAAGTATATTTTGTATGAGAATATTTTATAATTAAAACTTCCATCGTGTTTAAGAACTATTTGAAGACATTCAACAATACTGTAATAATTTTGCTTACAAAAACTGTGAACAGTTCCTATCATTACATCTCTAATACTGACTGAGCAACCGCAAAGGTCAATGTGCGTTTATTCTGCCTGCTGACAAGACAGAAGTGGCCAATTCTAGAAATATTTTAAAAAACATCACAGGTGTCAATATCATTATTGACTTTTTAGTTATTGTGCTTTTTTTATCCTTCATTTATTGCAAAACTGAAATGTAGCACAGCTGGAAAGAAACAAAATAACATGTAACATTTTACAGTTGCCATACTGAGATGTGCGATATTATCGGCCAATACATGCCTGTAATGTAATATCGGAAATTATCGGAATCGGTTTCAAAGTTATCGGTATCTGTTTTAAAAAGTATAATTTATGACTTTTTAAAACGCCGCTGCGTACACGACGTACAGAGCGCCAATAAACCTTAAAGGCTATGCTTTTGCGTGCCGGCCCAGGCACATAATATTTACGGCTTTTCAGACACACGTGAATGCAAGGTATACTTGATCAACAGCCATACAGGTCACACTGAGGGTGGCCGTACAAACAACTTTAACACTGTTACAAATTTGCGCCACACTCTGAACCCACACCAAACAAAAATGACAAACGCATTTTGGGAGAACATCCGCACCGTAACACAATATAAATACAACAGAACAAATACCCAGAAACCCTTGCAGCACGAACTCTTCCGGAACGCTAAAATATCCACCCCCTGATGCCCCCTATCCCTCTGACATCTCTACTATTAACCGCAACATGTAAGTGTAAAAAAAACAAAAAACATCCACATTATGATTTGTACATTTTCAAAATGTGCTTGTTTTATTTTTAAACAAAGAATACAATCTGAAGTTGTTTTTATTTTTATGTTATCATGCCGGGATTTTTACCAGTGCGGCCCACTTGCAAGTGGATTTTTCTCCAATGTACCCCCGATCTAAAATGAGTTTGACAGCCCTGTTTTTAAGTTACTGTACACATCTCCAGTCACAGGACGATGGCTCTCAGAATATTGTCTACTATTTCAGAAAAGCTTTGCATTATAGGTTCTATTATGCAAAACAAAATTTTCTTACCTATTGGTACCTGCTGTTGTATATTTGGGATCTGGATAAATCAACAATCTTGCCTTCCTTCATACTTCCGCTAAATCAGTGGTTCTCAACCTTTTTTCAGTGATTTACCCCCTGTGACATTTTTTTTAATTCAAGTACCCCCTAATCAGAGCAAAGCATTTTTGGTTGAAAAAAAAAAGAGACAAAGAAGTAAAATACAGCACTTTGTCATCAGGTTCAGATTTATTAAATTGTATAACAGTGCAAAATATTACTCATTTGTGGTGGTCTTTCTTGAACTATTTGTAAAAAAAGATATAAAAATAACTAAAAACTTGTTGAAAAATAAAAAGGGGATTCAATAATAAATAAAGATTTCTACACATAGAAGTAATCATCAACTTAAAGTGCCCTCTTTGGGGATTGTAATACAGATCCATCTGGATTCATGAACTTAATTCTAAACATTTCTTCACAAAAAATAAATCTTTAACATCAATATTTATGGAACATGTCCACAAAAAATCTAGCTGTCAAATCTGAATATTGCATTGTTGCATTTCTTTTCACAGTTTATGAACTTACATTCATATTTTGTTGAAGTAGTATTCAATAAATATATTTATAAAGGATTTTTGAATTATTGCTATTTATAGAATATTTTAAAAAAAATCTCACGTACCCCTTGGCATACTTTCAAGTACCCCCAGGGGTACACGTACCCCCATTTCAGAACCAGTGCGCTAAATGATCCATTTGGAATATGCCCCATTAGTGACGTTTTTCCCCACACGATGTCTGCATATAAAATGGGAAATACTAAATCAGTATTCAGAAGTATATCAATCAAACCTTTAACAAAGTGAAAACTACAAACTTATACATTCTTTAACTCTGCTCCCTTGGACTGGAGTGCTAAAATCGAGAACCACTTTTGTCTTAGTCTTTCGTAAAATCTTACACACTACTGCCCTGCTTGATGATCTTTCGAGGAACTCTGAAGAAACGTTTTTCCTTATCATGATTTGAACAGTTCGTACAGCCGAAAACAACACAAGGATAAGGCATTTTTCTCTTGAGAAAGGCTAAATGGTGCCTCATAATAATTGAGAACAGAGCTAGCTTGACCACCACACGCATTTAATGAGCCGTACGTGACGTCATGTAAATCCAAGCTACATCCTTACTTGTTATTCTTCCCCATAGTTGAGAAAAGTAGTACATTTTATCAAATGCCCTAGTTCCAACTTTATGGTATGATACCCAGAATGAGGCTAGCTGTTAGCTGCCTAAACATGGCGGCATCAATGACCCAGCATTTAGTTTGCCAATTAACCCCTTGTATAATTTTCATATTGTTGTTACTCAGCCAGTGTTAGTGGGTCTGATAGACCCGTTGCATTTTTGTGGCTTTTAATTCCTCACAATCACTTTCATTTTAAAATACTGAACAGATGTTTACCTTATCCCAATAAACATCTGTTCAGTATTTTAACATAAACATAAACAGATGTTTACCTTATCCCAATAAACATCTGTTCAGTACTTTAACTTTAAAAGTGTTTGATTGTGAGGCATTGAAAGCCACAAAATGCAACGGGTCCATCAATCAATCAATCAATGTTTACTTATATAGCCCTAAATCACTAGTGTCTCAAAGGGCTGCACAGACCACCACGACATCCTCGGTAGGCCCACATAAGGGCAAGGAAAACTCACACCCAGTGGGACATTGGTGACAATAATGACCCAGTGGGACGTCGGTGACAATGATGACTATGAGAACCTTAGAGAGGAGGAAAGCAATGGATGTCGAGCGGGTCTAAAATGATACTGTGAAAGTTCAATCCACAATGGATACAACACAGTCGCGAGAGTCCAGTCCAAAGAGGATCCAAGACACAGCAGCGAGAGTCCCGTTCACAGCGGAGCCAGCAGGAAACCATCCCAAGCGGAGGCGGACCAGCAGCGCAGAGATGTCCCCAGCCGATACACAGGCGAGCAGTACATGGCCACCGGATCGGACCGGACCCCCTCCACACGGGAGAGTGGGACATAGAAGAAAAAGAAAAGAAACGGCAGATCAACTGGTCTAAAAAGGGAGTCTATTTAAAGGCTAGAGTATACAAATGAGTTTTAAGGTGAGACTTAAATGCTTCTACTGAGGTGGCATCGCGAACTGTTACTGGGAGGGTATTCCAGAGTACTGGAGCCCGAACGGAAAATGCTCTATAGCCCGCAGACTTTTTTTGGGCTTTGGGAATCACTAATAAGCCGGAGTCCTTTGAACGCAGATTTCTTGCCGGGACATATGGTACAATACAATCGGCAACATAAGATGGAGCTAGACCGTGTAGTATTTTATACGTAAGTAGTAAAACCTTAAAGTCACATCTTAAGTGCACAGTTAGCCAGTGCAGGTGAGCCAGTACAGGCGTAATGTGATCAAACTTTCTTGTTCTTGTCAAAAGTCTAGCAGCCGCATTTTGTACCAACTGTAATCTTTTAATGCTAGACATGGGGAGACCCGAAAATAATACCTTACAGTAGTCGAGGCGAGACGTAACAAACGCATGGATAATGATCTCAGCGTCTTTAGTGGACAGAATGGAGCGAATTTTAGCGATGTTACGGAGATGAAAGAAGGCCGTTTTAGTAACGCTTTTAATGTGTGCCTCAAAGGAGAGAGTTGGGTCAAAGATAATACCCAGATTCTTTACCGTGTCGCCTTGTATAATTGTTTGGTTGTCAAATGTTAGAGTTGTATTATTAAATAGAGTTCGGTGTCTAGCAGGACCGATAATCAGCATTTCCGTTTTTTTGGCGTTGAGTTGCAAAAAGTTAGCGGACATCCATTGTTTAATTTCATTAAGACACGCCTCCAGCTGACTACAATCCGGCGTGTTGGTCAGCTTTAGGGGCATGTAGAGTTGGGTGTCATCAGCATAACAGTGAAAGCTAATACCGTATTTGCGTATGATGTCACCTAGCGGCAGCATGTAGATGCTGAAGAGTGCAGGGCCAAGGACCGAACCCTGGGGAACTCCACACGTTACCTTAACGTAGTCCGACGTCACATTGTTATGGGAGACACACTGCATCCTATCAGTAAGATAAGAGTTAAACCAAGACAGGGCTAAGTCTGACATACCAATTCGTGTTTTGATATGTTCTAATAAAATATTATGATCGACGGTATCGAAAGCAGCGCTAAGATCGAGGAGCAGCAACATAGATGACATATCAGAATCCATCGTTAGCAATAGATCATTAGTCATTTTTGCGAGGGCTGTCTCCGTGGAGTGATATGCCCTGAAACCGGATTGAAAGGTTTCACATAGATTGTTAGACGCTAAGTGTTCATTTAACTGCTCCGCAACAATTTTTTCAAGGATTTTTGAAATAAAGGGAAGGTGAGACACCGGTCGGTAATTTACCATGAGGTCAGGATCGAGGTTAGGTCTTTTAAGAAGAGGATGAATAACCGCTCTTTTGAATGCTAGGGGAACAGTGCCCGAGGAGAGTGATAAGTTTATAATATTTAGCACTGATGGACCTAATAATACAAAGAGCTCCTTGATCAGTTTCCCAGGAAGAGGGTCAAGTAAACATGTTGTCTGTTTTATTCCATTTACACGTTGTAACAATTGCTCTAATGTTATTTCCTCAAAACGAGAGAAACTATTTTGGAGGGCAGTATCCGCCGTATATACAATCGTGTCAGTGTTAATAGAACCCCGTTGTAGCTGGGACGCATTGTCTTTAATCTCCTTTCTAATGACTTCAATTTTCTTACTAAAGAATTGCATAAAGTCATCAGCTGAGTGGGTTGAGCTACTGGAAGGAGTCCCTTGTTGGGTTAGCGATGCTACCGTACTAAACAAAAATTTAGGATCGTTTTTATTACGGTGGATGAGATTTGAGTAATATTTAGCTTTAGCTAAGGTAAGCATGCGTTTATAAGTTATTAAACCATCACTCCATGCTTGATGGTGCACCTCAAGTTTAGTCGTGCGCCATTTGCGTTCCAGCTTTCGACATAATAATTTCTGAGCTCTAGTTTCTTCTGTAAACCACGGGGTGCGCTTTTTTGGAGCCTTTTTTAACTTTAGCGGTGCTATGTTATCAATGGTTTCGCGCAGGGCGTCGTTAAAGTTGTTAGTGAGGTTATCAATAGAGCCCACATACTTTGGGAATGGTGCCATTACCGAGGGCAGTAGGTCAGCAAGAGTTGTCGTTGTGGCTGTATTAATGTTGCGGCTGCTATAGCAGTTATTATTATTATTAGTTTGACGGACATGCGTCTGAACCTCGAATTTTATAAGGTAATGATCGGACAATACTTTAGTATACGGGAGTATCGTAACTTTGGAAACGGTGATGCCCCTGACAAGCACTAGGTCTATCGTATTACCGTTGCGATGCGTGGGTTCATTTATTATTTGTGTGAGACCACAGCTATCAATTACAGTCTGGAGCGCTACGCACGGTGGGTCCGATGGGGTATTCATATGGATATTAAAGTCCCCCATTATGATTATATTATCGGCGTGTGTCACTAGATCAGCAACGAACTCTGAGAATTCATTGATAAAGTCCGAATAGGGCCATGGGGGGGCGGTAGATAACAGCCAGGTGTAGAGGCAGTGGTGTGACAGACTTCATAGTAAGCACCTCAAACGATTTATATTTATTATTTATGTTAGGACTAAGGTTAAAGTTTTCGTTGTATATTAGTGCGACCCCCCCCCCCCCCCCCCCCCTTTTGAGCGGACGGGCAATATGCGCATGTGTAAAGTTAGGAGGACATGCCTCATTTAGCGCAAAAAAGTCGTTTGGTTTAAGCCAGGTTTCGCTGAGACCGATGACGTTAAGATTGTTGTCTCTGATAATATCATTAACTAACAACGTTTTAGGAGACAATGATCTTATGTTTAAAAAACCTATATTATAGGTAGTGGGCTGTTTTAGGGAGTTTTTGATCAAATTATCCGTAGTAGCAATATTAATAATGTTGTGTTTATTATGCCCAGTGCATTTAGTATAGTTACGACCATATCTAGGAATTGATACGACAGGAATTTTCCGATTGTTTGTTTGTTGCTTTGATAAACTGCACACATCATGGTTAGCCACCTCAGTAACGGGGATTTTCCGATTGTTTGTTTGTTGCTTTGATAAACTGCACGCATCATAGTTAGCCACCTCAGTAAAACACATGTCCAACTCTGAAACACTCAAAGCAGAAAAAACTTGTTCTAATTTAACTGACTCCTTACCCAGACCAGTAGTCTCGCATTTACCATCTAAATCCGTCTTCGGGATGGAGGGAAGTGGTGTTCTGTGGGGATTAGCCTTCTGCTTTGTTTTTAGCCCCGCTCGGCATCCGCGTTTCCGATCACACCGCTGGCGTCTGCTCCGTAGACGGCCCCCGCTGCTACTAGACTCCCCTGCTTCACAGGCTGCTGGATGTAGCCGCCGACGTATTCCCATGCTAGTTAGCATGTTTAGCACGCACGCGTCTATCAGTCCAAAACGGCCCGATATGTCCACGGAGTGACCACGATGTGAGCCAGCCATAAAGTTTGTGGAATTGTCCGGTATTTCTGCCAAATGTTCCATCTTTAGCAAGAGCCCCTCGAGAGCGCAGCCCGTCCGGGCGCCGCCATCTTGGGTTCCATCAGACCCACAAACGCTGGATGAGTAACAACAATATGAATGTTGCACGGAAAATTTGTGTGCCAGTTTCGGCATCCCACAGGGATTCTTTTTTTACACAAGGTTGCAACGTTGTTTGTCAACACTGTCTGCTCTCATTTTCTCGCACATTTGACCCTCTGATGTTCTGTGTACCTACACTCTGTCCTCCTCCTGTCTTGGCCTGCTGTGTGTGTGTTTGTGTTTGTGTTTGTGTGTGTGTGTGTGTGTGTGTGCGTGTGTGTGTGTGTGTGTGTGTGTGTGTGTGTGTGTGTGTGTGTGTGTGTGGTAAGTACACAAAACATCAATTTCCACACTTCTATTAGCCCTGGGACCAGTAGACCTGTACATCTTATATGTAATAGAAATGTGTTGGAGGGGTGTATGGTGTGTAGTCATTATATATGTATTTTGATATATGTTCTTCACAGAAAATGAGCCAAAGTCAGTGAATCTCAGTTTGAAAAATTAATTAATTGTATAATTTTTATTTTAATCGAAAATTAAATTAATAAACAAGAAACAATCTTTATGAATCTCTCTGTCATACCTTGCCGTTTTTAAATGGTGCTTATCATCCGCAAGTCTACGGAATCGTAGCACGGTGACTTATTTTGGGACCCTTTACAATGGAAAAACTCCAAAACAAAGGGTAATCAAGGCTATACATGTGAGAGTTTCCTGTTATAGTGTTGGCATTATGTTGAAAATGCAAAAATTACAATGATCAAAAGGATTCCCATAACAGCTTCGCCATAGTGCTTTTGGTCGAGGGACTATTTTCAGCTGAGGTTTTTGAGGAAAGTTATTTAAAGCAGCAGTAGCAGCGTGTTTGCAGCTTGACTGAGAATCAGCCCCAGAGCTGGTGTTAATTTTAATGCTGCTACTTGTCGTCCAGACAGACTGCGGGTGGATCTGTCATAGAGTCTGCTCCGTATCCCCATGGTTACCAAATGATGCATCTTTCTGACTTCGGAATTGCTGATATTTCTTTGGCCTTGTTTCATATACTGTGCCGCATTTAGGTTGAATATCTAATTTGACAAGGAAATACAAACCCCCCCGTTTCCATATAAGTTGGGAAATTGTGTTAGATGTAAATTTAAACGGAATAAATGATAAATGGGTTGTACTTGTCTCCTCTCTGAGCTGCAACCTTATCGTGGTAGAGGAGTTTGCGTGTCCCAATGATCCTAGGAGCTATGTTGTCCGGGGGCATAAAGCCCCCTGGTATGGTCTCCCAAGGCAAACAGGTTCTAGGTGAGGGATCAGACAAAGAGCAGCTCGAAGACCTTTATGAAGAAGAAACATCATGGACCCAGATTTCCCTCGCCCGGACGCGGGTCACCGGGGCCACCCTCTGGAGCCAGGCCCGGAGGTGGGGCACGATGGCGAGCGCCTGGTGGCCGGGCCTGTTCCCATGGGGCCCGGCCGGGCACAGCCCGAAGAGGCAACGTGGGTCACCCCTCCAATGGGCTCACCACCCATAGCAGGGGCCATAGAGGTCGGGTGCATTGTGAGCTGGGCGACAGCCGAAGGCAGGGCACTTGGCGGTCCGATCCTCGGCTACAGAAGCTAGCTCTTGGGACGTGGAACGTCACGTCACTGGGGGGGAAAGAGCCTGAGCTAGTGCGCGAAGTCGAGAAATTCCGGCTGGATATAGTCGGACTCACTTCGACGCACAGCAAGGGCTCTGGAACCACTTCTCTCGAGAGGGATTGGACCCTCTTCCACTCTGGCGTTGCCGGCAGTGAGAGGCGACGGGCTGGGGTGGCAATTCTTGTTTCCCCCCGGCTCAAAGCCTGTACGTTGGAGTTCAACCCGGTGGACGAAAGGGTAGCCTCCCTCCGCCTTCGGGTGGGGGGACGGGTCCTGACTGTTGTTTGTGCTTATGCACCAAACAGCAGTTCAGAGTACCCACCCTTTTTGGGAACGCTCGAGGGAGTACTGGAAAGTGCTCCCCCGGGTGATTCCCTTGTCCTACTGGGAGACTTCAACGCTCACATTGGCAACGACAGTGAAACCTGGAGAGGCGTGATTGGGAAGAATGGCCGCCCGGATCTGAACCCGAGTGGTGTTTTGTTATTGGACTTTTGTGCTCGTCACAGTTTGTCCATAACAAACACCATGTTCAAACATAAGGGTGTCCATATGTGCACTTGGCACCAGGACACCCTAGGCCGCAGTTCCATGATCGACTTTGTAGTTGTGTCATCGGATTTGCGGCCTCATGTTATGGACACTCGGGTGAAGAGAGGGGCGGAGGTTTCTACCGATCACCACCTGGTGGTGAGTTGGCTGCGATGGTGGGGGAGGATGCCGGACAGACCTGGGAGGCCCAAACGCATTGTGAGGGTCTGCTGGGAACGTCTGGCAGAGTCTCCTGTCAGACAAAGTTTCAATTCCCACCTCCGGAAGAACTTTGAACATGTCACGAGGGAGGTGCTGGACATTGAGTCCGAGTGGACCATGTTCCGCACCTCTATTGTCGAGGCGGCAGATCGGAGCTGTGGCCGCAAGGTAGTTGGTGCCTGTCGGGGCGGCAATCCTAAAACCCCTTGGTGGACACCAGCGGTGAGGGATGCCGTCAAGCTGAAGAAGGAGTCCTATCGGGTCCTTTTGGCTCATAGGACTCCGGAGGCAGTGGACAGGTACCGACAGGCCAAGCGGTGTGCAGCTTCAGCGGTCGCGGAGGCAAAAACTCGGACATGGGAAGAGTTCGGGGAAGCTATGGAGAACGACTTCCGGACGGCTTCGAAGCGATTCTGGACCACCGTCCGCCACCTCAGGAAGGGGAAGCAGTGCACTATCAACACCACCGTGTATGGTGCGGATGGTGTTCTGCTGACCTCGACTGCGGATGTTGTGGACAGGTGGAAGGAATACTTCGAAGACCTCCTCAATCCCACCAACACGTCTTCCTATGAGGAAGCAGTGCCTGGGGAATCTGTGGTGGACTCTCCTATTTCTGGGGCTGAGGTCGCTGAGGTAGTTAAAAAGCTCCTCGGTGGCAAGGCCCCAGGGGTGGACGAGATCCGCCCGGAGTTCCTTAAGGCTCTGGATGCTGTGGGGCTGTCTTGGTTGACAAGACTTTGCAGCATCGCGTGGACATCGGGGGCGGTACCTCTGGATTGGCAGACCGGGGTGGTGGTTCCTCTCTTTAAGAAGGGGGACCGGAGGGTGTGTTCCAACTATCGTGGGATCACACTCCTCAGCCTTCCCGGTAAGGTTTATTCAGGTGTACTGGAGAGGAGGCTACGTCGGATAGTCGAACCTCGGATTCAGGAGGAACAGTGTGGTTTTCGTCCTGGTCGTGGAACTGTGGACCAGCTCTATACTCTCGGCAGGGTTCTTGAGGGTGCATGGGAGTTTGCCCAACCAGTCTACATGTGCTTTGTGGACTTGGAGAAGGCATTCGACCGTGTCCCTCGGGAAGTCCTGTGGGGAGTGCTCAGAGAGTATGGGGTATCGGACTGTCTTATTGTGGCGGTCCGTTCCCTGTACGATCAGTGCCAGAGCTTGGTCCGCATTGCCGGCAGTAAGTCGAACACATTTCCAGTGAGGGTTGGACTCCGCCAAGGCTGTCCTTTGTCACCGATTCTGTTCATAACTTTTATGGACAGAATTTCTAGGCGCAGTCAAGGCGTTGAGGGGTTCCGGTTTGGTAACCGCAGGATTAGGTCTCTGCTTTTTGCAGATGATGTGGTCCTGATGGCTTCATCTGACCGGGATCTACAGCTCTCGCTGGATCGGTTCGCAGCCGAGTGTGAAGCGACCGGAATGAGAATCAGCACCTCCAAGTCAGAGTCCATGGTTCTCGCCCGGAAAAGGGTGGAGTGCCATCTCCGGGTTGGGGAGGAGACCCTGCCCCAAGTGGAGGAGTTCAAGTACCTAGGAGTCTTGTTCACGAGTGAGGGAAGAGTGGATCGTGAGATCAACAGGCGGATCGGTGCGGCGTCTTCAGTAATGCGGACGTTGCACCGGTCCGTTGTGGTGAAGAAGGAGCTGAGCCGGAAGGCAAAGCTCTCAATTTACCGGTCGATCTACGTTCCCATCCTCACCTATGGTCATGAGCTTTGGGTCATGACCGAAAGGATAAGATCACGGGTACAAGCGGCCGAAATGAGTTTCCTCCGCCGTGTGGCGGGGCTCTCCCTTAGAGATAGGGTGAGAAGCTCTGCCATCCGGGAGGAACTCAAAGTAAAGCCGCTGCTCCTTCACATCGAGAGGAGCCAGATGAGGTGGTTCGGGCATCTGGTCAGGATGCCACCCGAACGCCTCCCTAGGGAGGTGTTTAGGGCACGTCCAACCGGTAGGAGGCCACGGGGAAGACCCAGGACACGTTGGGAAGACTATGTCTCCCGGCTGGCCTGGGAACGCCTCGGGATCCCCCGGGAAGAGCTAGACGAAGTGGCTGGGGAGAGGGAAGTCTGGGTTTCCCTGCTTAGGCTGTTGCCCCCGCGACCCGACCTCGGATAAGCGGAAGATGATGGATGGATGGATGGATGGATGGGTTGTACTTGTATAGCGCTTTTCTACCTTCAAGGTACTCAAAGCGCTTTGACACTACTTCCACATTTACCCATTCACACACACATTCACACACTGATGGAGGGAGCTGCCATGCAAGGCGCCAACCAGCACCCATCAGGAGCAAGGGTGAAGTGTCTTGCTCAGGACACAACGGACGTGACGAGGTTGGTTCTAGGTGGGATTTGAACCAGTGACCCTCGGGTTGCGCACGGCCACTTTCCCACTGCGCCACGCCGTCCCTACAATACAATGATTTTGCAAATAATAATTAACTTAGAATTTCATGGCGGCAACACGTGCCAAAGCAGTTGGAAAAGGGCATGTTCACCACTGTGTTACATTACATTTTCTTTTAACAACACTCAATAAACGTTTGGGAACTGAGGAAACTAATTGTTGAAGCTTTGAATTCTTTACCATTCTTGCTTGATGTAGAGCTTCAGTTGTTCAACAGTCCGGGGTCTTGTTGTCGTATTTTATGTTTCATAATGCGCCACACATTTTCCATGGGAGACATGTCTGGACTGCAGGCGGGCCGGGAAAGTACCCGCACTCTTTCACTACGATGCCACGCTGTTGTAACACGTGGCTTGGCATGGTTTTGCTGAAATAAGCAGTGGGGTCCTTGATAACGTTGCTTGGATGACAACATATGTTGCTCCAAAAACTGTATGGACCTTTCAGCATTAATGGTGCCTTCACAGATGTGTAAGTTACCCATGCCTTGGGCACTAAAACACCCCCACTAATGGGTGTATTGATGATGCTCTTTCATTCTTATATACACTATCAGAGACAGAAACTCTTCATTTAATATAATGTCCATTTTTGCTGCTTCAACACACC
This sequence comes from Nerophis ophidion, assembly GCF_033978795.1. Classification (NCBI taxonomy): domain Eukaryota; kingdom Metazoa; phylum Chordata; class Actinopteri; order Syngnathiformes; family Syngnathidae; genus Nerophis; species Nerophis ophidion. Next base: position 66,462,409 of record NC_084612.1, read on the forward strand.
TCAATCAACACTGTCCGTAACACACACACACACACACACACACACGCGCGCGCACACACACACACGCGCGCACACACACACGCACACACCGCAAAATGAGCTAACGTTACACTAAAAGATAACTGGCCTTCACCTCAAACCAGGACTGCGAGTGAGCTGAGCTGCAGTTTGTTTCTAGAAGGTCAACGGGCTCATAGTGATGTTTAGAAAGTAGTTGACTTGGAAGTGTTTAGTATAATTTGGGGAGAGTCCGTTGCTCCCCTGCTAAAGACCCATCTGCTCGACGCTGAAGCGCTGACAACATGCGCTCTGAATACGCACTGCTGATTGGCTTGTTACCGCTACAGTTGTAACCAATCAGATGGTTGTGTGGGAGGGACAATGCAGGGTGCTGTGTGGGAGACAGAGGCAGAACAGAACGGAGCAGCTTGTTAAGACTTTAGCATAGGCGGCTACTTCATATGTTCGTGTGGAACTCGTTCGGTACTCCTCCGCACCGAACCGGAACCCCCGTACCGAAACGGTTCACGTACCGTTACACCCCTAGTATGTATGTATGTATGTATGTGTAAACTGTATGTATATATATATATATATATATATATATATATATATATATATATATAAAAACAAAATGAACATACATATACTCATGCTGTGCTGACACACGTGCACATGGTCGACAGTTTTTCCTTCTCTGTTGTGTGTTTTGCACGTCCTTGTCCTTTCGCCCCGCTTTGGACGTCACAGTTGTGATTGTTGGATAGAGGATTTTGGAAAAAGGTTTCTGTTGGGAAATGTGGAATAAATGGATTACATCCACCAAGGATAGGCTCTGTTTTCATCAATGTATGTGTGTGCACTACAGTTTTGATGTACCAGAAATATGTACCATAAAAACAGTAAAAGTAGTTAGATCTACTCAATTATTAATTTTCTGGGTTGCATGTGACGTCACGTCTGGTTGCAGTCGTCTCTGACTCAAACACTTGAGGGATGAACAAGCATTCTCGTTGTGAGATTTCAGGTGAAATCAGGGCACAAATGTTGCATACATGTGCTGTTCTTACATGGGGAAATCATCCGATGATGATTTCTCAAAAAAGCTATCACAGAGTTCCTAAGATAGTCCATCGTGTAGGTGAAACAGTTAAAAAACAATCAAACGCAGAGAAAGATGCTGTTAAACCTGTCGATGTACCGTATTTTTCAGACCATAAAGCGCACTGAATTATAAAGGGCACTGCTGATAAGCGGGTCTATTCATGTTTATTTTCATAGAAAAGACGCATAATGATTTTTTTCCTTAATTTAAAACACATTTGTGTGGTGTACATAACATGTAATGGTGGTTCTTTAGTCAAAATGTTGCATAGATTATGTTTACATATCATCTTCAAGCCGCTTTCTGGAAGTCGCTTCCAGATGCGCCGTTTTGTGGGCGGTCTTATTTACGTAGCTCACCTTCGACAGCGTCTTCTCCCCATCATCTTTGTTGTAGCGGTGTAGCGTGCAAGGACGGGAGTGGAAGTAGTGTCAAAAGATGGAGCTAACTATTTTAATGACATTCAGACTAAACTTAAATCAATACCGGAGCAGCATCTCCTCATCCGTGGCTCACTAGTGCAACAGCAACTCCGGAAATGTGTCCTGTTATATAACGTCCGACCAAGACGTTTTAATCACGAAATTCCATGGGTGAATTATGTAAACCCAATACACGGGTAGATTTTAGTGCTTCCATAGCAAGTTTACTGACAGATATAAGTCTTCTTCTAATGGATTTATTACAATCTCTGCAAGCTGGCTAACCTTTGCTGTGGTCTGGAACAACATGGCACACTGGCAACTATCAGAAATGCAGCCAATATTGTGTCATGAAACATGGAAAAATAAACCAAATAGACAGAGGACATAAGTAAAGCAAATTAAATTAGCTCAAATATAGCTACAAACGAGGCATAATGATGCAATATGTACATACAGCTAGCCTAAATAGCAGGTTAGCATCGATTAGCTTGCAATCATGCAGTGACCAAGTATGCCTGATTAGCACTCCATAACAAGTCAGCAACATCAACAAAGCTCACTTTTGTGCATTCACGCACAGTATTAAATGTTTGGTGGACAAAATGAGGCAAAAAAAAAAAGAGTGGCATTAAACACGTCTTTCTGTAGCTGCATTGGAGAAAGTTGTACATGCAAACAAACTACGATGAGTTCAATTATCACTGAAATTAGTAGGACGAAACAGTGCTTGCCAAATATTCTCATCAATGAAGCATGTTTAACAAACAAGGGGATTTCTAACAATTCAATCATCCATCCATCCATCCATTTTCTGCCGCTTATTCCCTTTTGGAGTCGCGGGGGGCGCTGGCGCCTATCTCAGCTAGAATCGGGCGGAAGGCGGGGTACACCCTGGACAAGTCGCCACCTCATCGCAGGGCCAACACAGACAGACAGACAACATTCACACTCAGATTCACACACTAGGGCCAATTTAGTGTTGCCAATCAACCTATCCCCAGGTGCATGTCTTTGGAAGTGGGAGGAAGCCGGAATCAAAGTGTATTTATATAGCCCTTAATCACAAGTGTCTCAAAGGGCTGCACAAGCCACAACGTCATCCCACATCAGGGCAAGAAAAAACTCAACCCAATGGGATTCAATGAGAAACCTTGGAGGGGACCACAGATGTGCCCCCCTCTCCACGCAGGCAGAGCAGAAATCAGACGGCAGATCAACTGGCCTTAAAGGCTAGCGTATACAAATTAGTTTTAAGGTGGGGCTTAAATTAGGAAGGTTTGTGTCCTGCAGAAAATATATTAAAACAAAAAAAAAATGTTTTCTTCATCTTTTTCCATTCTCACACATCTCAGAATGAGGTCCAAGAAGCCATTAGGGTGGCGCATGTACAACTTTCTCCAATGCAGCCACAGAAAGACGTGTTTTATTCCACTCTTTCTTTGGCTCATTTTGTCCAACAAACGTTTTGTACTGTGCGCAAATGCACAAAAGTGAGCTTTGTTGATATTGCTGACTTATTATGGACTGGTAATCAGGTTGCTGTCCCTCGGTTTAGTGGGACAGGCGAAAGTTAAGTAGGAGAAAATGCATTCCCGTTCATAAATTATTTAACATTTCTCTGTGGCCCGGTAGCAAATACATGACGGACCGGTTCCGGTACCCGGACTGGTTGTTGGGGGACCACTGCTGTAATGTACTACAATGAATATGTAATTCATCTTAGCACAGTTTGTACAATTGTATACTTGCTTAATGAAGTTAAGTTTTAAAAAAATCACTCTCGAGTCTCAACCTAAATAAATAAACGCTGGGGTCGGACAATGAAATGTCAAACTCCCAACTTTCATTCTGCATCTGATCCCAATGTCGTGATTTTGGTGCAACATGAATGCAACATGGAGAATCCCATTTAGCATGCTCTGTCAACTCTCATCACATCAGGTTTCCATTAGCTGCCGCATGGGTTTTGGGCCCGACCATAACCTCCCTTTTAGCTGTTCAAGTGCCTCTGCTTCCTCTTATGCCTTATATGTCTTCTCCGACATAGTCGTCTCAGTTATGGATCTAACGCCGGGCTGTGTGGCCAGACCGGAAGTGCTCCCCTCCCCCCTCCTCTCCCCTCTCTGTGTTCTTATGTAAACGGAGAAGAAGCAGAGAACTAGAGAGAGGGGAGCGCTCTATTTTTAGCCCCGGCGGCCTGCAGAAGGAGAAAGAATGAGCGAGTGTGTCGAGAGAGTGAGACCGGGAGGGAGAGGGACAATTTGGGCATTATCGATAAAGGTTGCCGCTGCCGTTAAATATGATCATCGAGCCTTGATCAACACATGGGGAAACGTCACGGCAACCCCACTGCATACACAGTAACCAAAACTACCGGTATTCTTATCTTTTATACGTCACTTTGAGTAATTTCGGCTTTCAAAGGGAAAACGGGGAACCGGTTGAAGTTGCAAGAAGGCTTGTTTCCCCCTACAATAGTGTTTTTCAACCACTGTGCCGTGGCACACTAGTTTGCCGTGAGATACAGTCTGGTGTGCCGTATCTAATTTCACCTATTTGGGTGAAAAATATTTTTTGCAAACCAGTTATTATAATCTGCAAATTATGTGTTGTTGTTGAGTGTCGGTGCTTTCTGTAGCTCAACAGAGTAACTGTGTAATACTCTTCCTGATCAATAGGTGGAAGCCGGTAGCTAATTGCTTTGTAGATGTCGGAAACAGCGGGAGGCAGCGTGCAGGTAAAAAGGTGTCTAATGCCTAAACTAAAAATAAACAAAATGTGAGTGCCCCTAAGAAAAGGCCTTGAAGCTTAGGGAAGGCTATGCAGAACGAAACTAAAACTGAACTGGCTACAAAGTAAACAAAAACAGAATGCTGGACGACAGCAAAGACTTACTGTGCACCAATGACAGCATCCACAGTATACATCTGAACATGACATGACAATCAATGTCTCCACAAAGAAAGATAACAACTGTAATATTCTTGATTGCTAAAACAAAGTAGGTGCGGGAAATATTGCACAAAGAAAGACATGAAACTGCTACAGGAAAATACCAAAAAATAAAAATAAAAAGCCACCAAAATAGGAGCGCAAGACAAGAACTAAAACATTACACACAGGAAAACAGCAAAAAACTCAAAATAAGTCACGGCATGGTAATTCACCTAATTGGGTTAAAACTATTTTTTACAAACCAGTTATTATAATCTGCAAATTATGTGTTGTTGTTGAGTGTCGGTGCTTTCTGTAGCTCAACAGAGTAACTGTGTAATACTCTTCCTGATCAATAGGTGGAAGCCGGTAGCTAATTGCTTTGTAGATGTCGGAAACAGCGGGAGGCAGCGTGCAGGTAAAAAGGTGTCTAATGCTTAAACCAAAAATAAACAAAATGTGAATGCTCCTAAGAAAAGGCCTTGAAGCTTAGGGAAGGCTATGCAGAACGAAACTAAAACTGAACTGGCTACAAAGTAAACAAAAACAGAATGCTGGATGACAGCAAAGACTTACTGTGGACCAATGACAGCATCCACAATATACATCCGAACATGACATGACAATCAATGTCTCCACAAAGAAAGATAACAACAACTGTAATATTCTTGATTGCTAAAACAAAGTAGGTGCGGGAAATATTGCACGAAGAAAGACATGAAACTGCTACAGGAAAATACCAAAAAATAAAAATAAAAAGCCACCAAAATAGGAGCGCAAGACAAGAACTAAAACACTACACACAGGAAAACGGCAAAAAACTCAAAATAAGTCACGGCATGGTAATTCACCTAATTGGGTTAAAACTATTTTTTGCAAACCAGTAATTATTATGCGCGGATGTGACTGTGCTGTCTAGAGATCGGCAGAGTAACCGTGTAATACTCTTCCATATCTGTAGGTGGCAGCAGGTAGCTAATTGCGTTGTAGATGTCGGGAACATGGTTTGTTGTGATCACAATATGCAGACGACAGCGGGAGGCACCGTGGAGGTAAAAACGTATCTAACGCTTAAACCAAAAATAAACAAAAGGCGAGTGCTGCTACGAAAAAGCATTGAAGCTTAGGGATGGCTAAGCAAAACAAATCCAAAACTGTACTGGCTGCAAAGTAAACAAAAAATGAATGCTGGACGACAGCAAAGATTTACAGCAGATGGTGTCCACAAAGCTGACATGACAATCAACAAAAAAATAGGAGCGCAAGACAAGAGCTAAAACACAACACACAGGAAAACACCAAAAACCTCAAAATAAGTCACGGCGTGATGTGACAGGTGGTGACAGTACACCTACTTTGAGACAAAAGCTATTGTGATGCATTGTTGGTTATGGTTTAAAGTCATATCCAACAATTGTCACAATGACTTTTTACTGTCAACTGAGTTTTGTTTTTTATTGATTTCTGCTGGTGGTGTGCCTGCGGATTTTTTTCTGCGGAAAAATGTGTCTTGGCTCAAAAAAAGGTTGAAAAACACGCCCTACAGTACAATACACTACACTACAGTTACTTACTAATTGGTAGGGTGTCAAAAAACATTTTTGAATGAATCGCCATTCTCTTTTGTAACGATTCCTAATCAAACATGTCATACAAAAATGTTTTTTGATTATTGTTATATTTTTTTTTAATCCGTTCTGTCCATCCACTCAGGCAGATCATATTGTTGATGTAGATCAGGTGTGTCAAACTCATTTTAGCTCAGGGGCCGCATGGAGGAAAATGAATGAAATAATTTTATTTCAGTCATATAATCAACCATCAACCACTAACCATTTTGTGTGACCAGTTTAACAGTACAGATTATACATTTATAACAATCATACACATTTACACACAAAAAGAAAAAGAATGACCGAAAAAGGAATAGGCTGAAGCCTAGGCTTAAATTTGCCTATCCTATACCTTCACTGAAAATAAGATTATGTGCGTAAAAATCTGTGCGCACGTGGGTCGGACTATTAAAATCATGTGATTAAAAATAAAAAATAAAGACAACTTCAGATTGTTTTCTTTGTCTTACTTTGGCCAATATATAATGAGAAAATACGCAAAAAAAAAGACTCTGCTTCTGAAATATAATCTTAAAGAAAAATGTAATTTTAAACCTTTGTATGCACGTCCAACACTCAAGACCTTCAGTATATCAGTATGTGGAATTAAATTATGGAATGGATTATGCAAATAAATCAAACAATGATTGATGTATGATCCACTTCAAGAAACTCTGCAAACTTAAAGTGTTTACAAAGTACAAAGAAGTAGAACCATGATAAACATTCTGAATTTTTTTCATCCATTCATTCATTTTCAAGATAATCTTACATAGACCTGGGCAAATTAAGGCCCGGGGGACAAATGTGGCCCATTGAAATTTTCAATATGGCCCTTCGGACGTTCCTAAATACATTTTTTTCGATCTTTAAGATGGAAACTAGCTGCCATTATGATGTGCAGTCATGTTTTCTAGTGACCGTAAGTCTTCAACTATACAAAGTATTTGTATTTGTTTCACTACTTTTGGTTTGTTCTGTGTCGTGTTTGTGTCTTCTCTCAATTGCTCTGTTTATTGCAGTTCTGAGTGTTGCTGGGTCAGGTTTGGTTTTGGAATCGGATTGCATTGTTATGGTATTGCTGTGTATTGGTTTGTTGGATTGGTTTAAAAAAAAAAAAAAAAGATTTTTTATTAAAAATGAGAATCGATTCTGAATCGCTCAACGTATTCGATTCGATCCGTATTCAAATCGATTTTTTCCCACACCCCTAATATCTGCTGTCCAGATTTACTTTAGAAAAGGGAAGTGTTGGATACTTCTCTTGTTGCCTTATTTGTATTTGACTTTATTAAATGTTTGGGTAGAATTTTATTTGCTAAACAAAACCAGTTTTCTTTTAAGTAGTATAGAAACTGATCAGAGTTGATTATCTATTTTATGGGGGAATATAGTTAAGCATAGAACTGGAACCCAATGTTTTTTTTTAAAAAGTATTGATTTTGAATCGAAAATCACTTTGAATCGAATCGTTACCCCCAAGAATTGGTTGGTTGAAAATTATTTCAAAGATGTATACAGTATCAATATAATACAGCACATATTTGTATCTTTCATTTACATGATTTCCAAAAAGGAGTAGGAAGAAGCAAGGCTTATATAATCCTCCCCCTCTTTTTCTCTTAATAGCCATTAAAAAGACATACTTCCTGTTCGCAATTTGTATTCAATTTACATCAATGTGTTCTAATTGTGTTCTTTTTCTTTTACTTTCTTTTTCTCTTTTTTCTTTTTCTTTTTTTATTGAGACAAAGATTATTTACGTATTTAATATTTATTTGCTTATTCTGGTATATTATTTATTTGTTCACTGTCCTGTTACAGAGAACAAGGAAATTGGATAAAATTGCTATGGTATGAAAAGGAGGTAGGATTGAATAAGCTCAGCTTCTTCCGACTCCTTTTCGGCTGTGCTGTAATGAAACAACTGGAAGTGTGTGAATACTTACATTGTATTGTATGCAAGTTTCAAATAAACCAAAACTGAACTGAACTGAAACTGAAATACATTAGTTATTCTGTTAAGTTGTTAAATCAGTTATAATTCGCTTTATGATACGGATAATATCTCATTTTCAACAAATTCATGACATTCATTAGAATTCTTCTTCTTTGTACTTTGTAAACAATTGTATTTGGAACCGCCTCATAAACTGGATAATGTTAGTACAGTATTCGATTTCTTTACTTAATCTATTCTGTAATTAAATTCCACATACTGATAGACTAAAGGTCTTAATTGTTGCATACAGATGTTTTCAATTAGATATTCCTCAAAGGTTATATTTCTCCATTTTAGTTGAGAAGAATTATTCTACTTTCTTGAGTAGCAGGTTATAGTTCTGTGCACAATTTTAGCTGCGTGCAAATGCACCAAATTTTGTGTTTTATAAATAAATTTATTTTTATGTTCTTTATATCCAACATATTATTCTAACTGATCTTTTTTGTAACAAATTCAGTGGATGAAGTGTAATTTTGTAATTTTTTCCCCATATTTATGCACAATAAGTCAGATATGGTAACACTAACAAGCAGTAGAGAATGTGAAGTGAATGTTGGTCTATTTGGCCTATTTTGCTTTATTCAATATAGAAATCTTTCTATATTAATTCTATCATCTATTATTACACCCAAAAATTTGAATTCTTTTAAAATAGAAGGAGTGGATATTCCATCTATCCTTTTTCTACCACTTGTAAGGGACAAGCGGTAGAAAATGGGTGGATGGAATATCTACTCCTTCTATTTGTATTGACTGTTAATGAATAGCATTATTTTAGTTTTACTGAGATTTAAATAAAGTATTTTTTTGTCAAAACATCTTTTTATTTTGTTAATGTCTTCTCTTATTATTTGTATTAGATTGTGTGTGTTTTCTCCTGAACAAAACGCAATTGTGTCATCTGCAAATATCTAATTTTAGGTAATTTTGTAACTTTACAAATGTTGTTTACATAAAGATTGAACAATCTTGGTCCCAGTATTGATCCCTGGGGTACACCACCAGATATCTCTCACTCTGTTGATACATTTTCATCTAGTTTCACATATGGCTTCTTGTTGGTTAAGTAGCTTCTTATCCAGTTTAAGACCAGTCTTCTGATGCCATATTGTTCTAATTTTGTAATTAAGATATTATGTATAATTTTGTCAAAAGCCTTAGTTCCATCCATAAACACATAAACACGCTGTTAACCTTCTATTGCGTTGGTAAATTCCTATGTTGTTTTGATTAATGGCATCAATGTTGACATGTTAGCTCTGTATCCATATTGGTTGTCTGGGAGTGTTCCCCTTTTGATTATGAATGTGTCCAATATGCTGTTGAATGAACATTTTTTAAGATTTTAGTAAACGGTGGCAGTAAAAAAAAAACAGGTCTGTAATTTGGGAATTGGTGTTTGTTTACAGTCTTATAAATTGGTACTACTTAACTATTTTCCTTTTGTTTGGGA
>NC_084612.1:66476943-66509443 GCF_033978795.1 Nerophis ophidion
CTCAACTTGTCCTGTTTTGAGGAAGAAGATTACTGAGTTGCATCCCAAGAACACTATACCTACTGTGAAGCATGGGGGTGGAAACATCATGTTTTGGGGCTGTTTTTCTGCTAAGGGAACAGGACGAATGATCCGTGTTGAGGAAAGAATGAATGGGGCCATGTATCGTTAGATTTTGAGCCAAAACCTCCTTCCTTCAGTGAGAGCTTTGAATGGTTGACCAAATACTTATTTTCCACCATAATTTACAAATAAATTATTTAAAATTCCTACAATGTGAATTCCTGGATTTTTTTATTCACATTCTGTCTCTCACAGTTAAAGTGTACCTATGGTGAAAATTACAGACCTCTGTCATCATTTTAAGTGGGAGAACTTGCACAATCGGTGGCTGACTAAATACTTTTTTGCCCCACTGAATCTGTGAGGGGAAAGAAGAGCAATGCCACTATGAATCCAGCAGAGGGCGCTGTCTATCCTGCCAATTCACGCAACATTTTACAGCAGGAAATATGCAATGGCAAGATGTGATGTGTAATTGCACGTTTTGTAAGTACAATACCCTGTACTGTATGCCTGTAATCTGTAAAACTGAGTTCAAAATGTCAGAGGCCTATTATCATATGGTTGTGAGAAGAGGTGTGCCGATATCGCAGTCCCATATCAGCAAAAAACAAGTATGGGATGATATCAACTTGCATCTAAAATGTCCAATATCATCTCCGGTACAAGCAGTCCTGTAGCGTATTTACTTTGGCGAAGCCAGTTAACATCCAAATGTCCTTCAATAAGCACACAAGGTTGGTCTTTTCCTGTATTCCAGTCAAGTTATTTTACAAAAGGTAAACTTGGTGGGCTAAAGGCTACTAGAGAATAGAGTTTTATTGTCATTATTGGAGTGAACAGGTTCAAAGAACAACGAAATTGGAGCAGATCCCCTAAGGTGCATACACAATTTATTATAAATAGTAAAAAAAAAGATAGAAAAGAAGATATGTACCTATATATATATATATATATATATATATATATATATATATATATATATATATATATATATATATATATATATATCCACACACATGCATCAAACCATACATATGCATATATATACATATACACATTTAACACTAATGCACATTATAGTCCTAAAAAATAATACTAATACTACGAGTGAGGAGTAGAGCACAAAACAGCACACAATCTAGACATACGTAATAAGTGTCCTTAATTGAGCAACATTGCAGTATACAACACAACTTTATCAATGCAAATAATTATAGTTGCATATTACTGTATTTTCCGGATTATAAGGCACACTTCATATATTATTTTTCCTCTCAAAACTCGACAGTGCGGCTAATGTAAAAAAAAGTTTGGTTGAGCTTACCGACCTCAGAGCAATTTTATGTGGTACATGGTGTAATAAGTGTGACCAGTAGATGGCAGTCAAACATAAGAGGTAAGTGTAGGCTGCATTGTTTGATGTGCTTCAACATACGAGTATTATTATAAAGTTAAAGTAAAATTAAAGTACTAATGATTGTCACACACACACACACTAGGTGTGGCGAAATTATTTCCTGCATTTGACCCATCACCCTTGATAACCCCCTGGGAGGTGAGGGGAGCAGTGAGCAGCAGCGGTGGCCGCGCCCGCGAATCATTTTTGGTGATTCAACCCCCAATTCCAACCCTTGATGCTGAGTGTCAAGCAGGGAGGCAATGGGTCGCATTTTTATAGTCTTCGGTATGACTCGGCTGGGGTTCGAACTCAAAACCTACCGATCTCAGGGCGGACACTCTATCCACTAGGTCACTAAGTATGGTGTGTGTTTAAGGTAAGACATATTATCTGATGTTTTGTTTTGCAATATTATGCAAAAGCAACTTTTCTTACCTTCTAGTACCTGCTGATCTGTACTTGGGATCTGCATGAATCCTGAAAAATTGCCCGCGTCCGCCTTTGTGGTCCGTGCCGACAACGTAGTCGATAAGTTCCTTCTTTTTCTCTATCTTCTTGTTATGTGACATTCATCCTCCGCTGTTGCCATTTTCTAATACAAAGTAGTCTAAAGGTCTTACTTGTATCTCTCAGTAAACTCGCCATGAAAGCGCTAAAACATACCGGTGTAGTGAGTTTACATTATTCACCCAAGGAACTTTAGTTATCAGAGAGTTCCAGGCGGACAGTTTTTCATGGGACACATTTCTGGTGTTGTTGCTTCTGGATGAAAAGTTGCTTTAAGTAAGTTTTAAGTAAAGTCTGAATGTCGTCAAAACAGTTAGCTACATCTTTTGACACTTCTTCCACCGGTACAACAAAGATGACGGGTAGAAGACGCTGCCAAAGGTGAGCACGTGGCTCACCGTTGGCAGTGCTCTAGGTCCTCTGGGTGTAAACATCCGGTCCTCCGTGAGAAATCTCGGAGTGATCTTCGATAGTGCCTTCATATTCACCAAACAGGTCAGCTCAGTGGTTAGTACCAGCTTTTACGATCTCAGAACTCTAGCAAAGACCAAGGCCTATCTCTCCCAAAGCGACCCGGAGACTGCTACCCACGCCTTCATCACACACCGGATAGACTACAACAATTCACTGTACGTTGGCATTGATCAGGCATCACTTCGCCATTTGCTCCTCACCAGCACCAAAAAACACGAGCACATCACCCCAGTCCTGGCCTCACTCCACTGGCTCCCTGTCCGTTACCGCATTGATTTTAAATTACTTTGAATTGTTTTTAAATCCCTAAATGGTCTGGCCCCACAATAACTGACCGAGCTTCTGCATCACCATACCTCGTCTAGAGCCCTAAGGTCAGCTGACCAATTGCTGTTGGCGGTCCCTAGATCCAGGCTAAAGACCAGAGGGGACAGAGCCTTTTCCATTGCCGCCCCTAAGCTCTGGAACAGCCTTCCGCTCCACACTAGGTCAGCCCAGAGCCTGGGGGTTTTCAAAACCCTTCTTAAGACCTACCTCTTCTCGCTGGCCTTTGACCTGAGCTGAGTCTGCCCACTAGGCCACCATTTTTAGTGTAGTTTTATTTTTTCTATTTGTCGCACTTTTTATTACTATGATTTTTATTTAGCAAATGTTTTACTTTTTATTCGACCCCTTTTACCGTATTGCTTTTTGCACTATTTTGTTCAGCTCATTCTTTGTTTATGTTCGTTTGTTTTCTGTTTCTGTTGCTCTATGCTTTTTTTAACCTGTAAAGCACTTTGGTTCAATTTAAAAGTTGTTGTAAATGTGCTATATAAATAAAATTGACTTGACCTGACTTGACACGTAAACAAGACCGCCCACAAAACGGCGCATCCGGAAGCAACTGTCAGAAAGCGGCTAGAAGATGATCCGTAAAACATAATCTATGCAACATTTTGACGAAAGAACCACCATTACATGTTATGTAGACCACAAGGAAGTGTTTTCAGTTTAGAAAAAATAAATAACAATATGACTCCTTTAATGCGCCCTATAATACGGTTAGCCTTACATATGAAAATGTAGACCATTCATCGGCAGTGAGCCTTATAATCCAGTGCGCCCTATGGTCCGGAAAATATGGTTTTTGATTGATTGATTGATACTTTTATTAGTAGATCGCACAGTACAGTACATATTCCGTACAATTGACCACTAAATGGTAACACCCGAATAAGTTTTTCAACTTGTTTAAGTCGGGGTCCACGTTAATCAATTCATGGTACAAATATATACTATCAGCATAATACAGTCATCACACAAGTTAATCATCATAGTATGTACATTGAATTATTTACATTATTTACAATCCGGGGGGTGGGTGGGGAGCTTTGGTTGATATCAGAGCTTCAGTCATCAACAATTGCATCAACAGAGAAATGTGGACATTGAAACAGTGTAGGTCTTACAGTAGGATATGTACATGTACAGCCAGCAGAGAACATAGTGAGTTCAGATAGCATAAGAACAAGTATATACATTAGAAGTACATTTGAGTTGTTTATAATCCGGGGAGATGGGATGTGAATGGAGGAGGGTATTAGTAAAGTGTTGAAGTTGCCGGGAGGTGTTGTTTTAGAGCGGTTTTGAAGGAATATAGTGATGCACTTACTTTTATACCTGTTGGGAGTGCATTCCACATTGATGTGGCATAGAAAGAGAATGAGTTAAGACCTTTGTTAGATCGAAATCTGGGTTTAACGTGGTTTGTGGAGCTCCCCCTGGTGTTGTGGTTATGGCGGTCATTTACGTTAAGGAAGTAGTTTGACATGTACTTCGGGATCAAGGAGGTGTAGCGGATTTTATAGACTAGGCTCAGTGCAAGTTGTTTTACTCTGTCCTCCACCCTGAGCCAGCCCACTTTGGAGAAGTGGGTTGGATTGAGGTGTGATCTGGGGTGGAGGTCTAAAAATAACCGGATTATCTTATTCTGGGATGTTTGGAGTCTAGATTTGAGGGTTTTGGAGGTGCTGGGGTACCAGGAGGTGCAAGCGTAATCGAAGAAGGGTTGAATGAGAGTTCCCGCTAGAATCCTCAAGGTGTTTTTGTTGACCAGAGAGGAGATTCTGTAGAGGAATCTCGTTCTTTGGTTGACCTTTTTGATCACTTTGGTTGCCATTTTATCACAGGAAAGATTAGCCTCTAGAATGGAACCTAGGTAGGTGATCTCATCTTTCCTGGTGATAACAATGTCACCCACTTTTATAGTGAAGTCACTGACCTTCTTAAGTTTGATATGGGACCCAAATAGGATGGATTCCGTTTTACCTAAGTGTATGGATAGTATGTTGTCAGCGAGCCAGGTGCAAATATTGAGGAGTTCAGCACTGAGGATTTGTTCCACCTGTGACTTGTCCTTGCCGGATACCAGCAGGGCCGAGTCATCCGCACTTACAGATGCCAAGTTTCAAAGGCAGAAACGTATTAGAGAGTAACCAGTAACAAACGTGTCCGCACCGTGAGCTGAACTTAACCTACTCAGTGGCCTAGTGCAGTGGTTCTCAATTGGGGGTACGCGTACCCCTGGGGGTACTTGAAGGTATGCCAAGGGGTACTTGAGATTTTTAAAAAATATTCTAAAAATAGCAACAATTCAAAAATCCTTTATAAATATATTTATTGAATAATACTTCTACAAAATATTAATTTAAGTTCATAAACTGTGAAAAAAATACAACAATGCAATATTCAGTGTTGACAGTTAGATTTTTTGTAGACATGTTCCATAAATATTGATGTTAAAGATTATTTTTTTTGTGTGAAGAAATGTTTAGAATGAAGTTCATGAATCCAGATGGATCTCTATTACAATCCCCAAAGAGGGCACTTTAAGTTGATGATTACTTCTATGTGTAGAAATCTTTATTCATAATTGAATCACTTGTTTATTTTTTTAACAAGTTTTTAGTTATTTTTATATCTTTTTTTTTCCAAATAGTTCAAGAAAGACCACTATAAATGAGCAATATTTTGTGTTATACCATTTAATAAATCAAAAACGGATGACATAGTGCTGTATTTTACTTCTTTATCTCTTTTTTTTTCAACCAAAAATTATTTGCTCTTTTTAGGGGCTACTTGAATTAAAAAAATGTTCACAGGGGGTACATAACTGAAAAAAAGGTTGAGAACCACTGGCCTAGTGGAGTGTCCGCCCTGAGATCGGTAGGTTGTGAGTTCAAACCCCGGCCCAGTCATACCAAAGATGATAAAAATGGGACCCATTACTTCCCTGCTTGGCACTCAGCATCAAGGGTTGGAATTGGGGGTTAAATCACCAAAATTGATTCCCGGGCGCGGCTACTGCTGCTGCCCACTGCTCCCCTCACCTCCCAGGGGGTTGATCACGGGTGATGGGTCAAATTCAGAGAATAATTTTGCCACACCTGTGTGTGTAAAAATCATTGGTACTTTAACTTAATGAATTATTGTGAGCACTCAGTGTCAACAAAAAACAGTGTCCACTCTACTTCGATATAAAGATAACATATGCCCATTACAGGCGGTTACCGGTAATAATAAATAGGTTAGTGTTTTTCATACCATTGTTGTATAATTTTGTTCAATCAAACATTTTCTAACACACTACAAAATAAATAAAAGTAGGTATTGATCACGCGGATATTGTAACATATCAATATCGGTACCAGTCAATACGCAAGGCTCCATTACCAGTATCATATTGGAAGTGAAAAAGTTGTATTGGGACACGCCTACTAGAGCAGGGGTCCTAAACAGGTCCTAAACTTTTTACATCATGCCTCTATGATCACAGAGTAGCAGACACACAATGAAAGTTCAGTTTGAAAGGAGATGTGCTTTGTGCTCGTGTGCTTGTGTCAACTTCCTAACCGCTTTCATTGGGTTCCATAAAAGTCTTTGTGGTTGAACCGCTCGGTCGCGGCCCCCCAGAAATCCCCCCACCCCAACTTCTGCCCTCACGTTCCTGCCAATGTGCTACCTGCAGCCCTCTTGTCACATTTCACTGCTGCCTGCCACATTCCCGCTTACTTCATGGGGGTTGCATACCTGCCCACCCCCATCTCTCTTTTTTTTTCTGCTTTCTTTCTAAAACTTTCCCACTGGTTTTTACTAGGGCAGCACATCATGTCTTCGCTCTATGCTTGGTAATGTTTACTAGTAGTAGTGCATTCTACTAAAATAATTACTATGGATTTTAGTGCTTCACGACATAATGTTAAAACATACATTAATTTTTTACAATGTCTCTTTCTAATCATGTCCTTTTTAGAGACTATTAATTGATATCATTTGTATGGATTTATTTATTAAGTCATTGCAGAGGTCATTAAAATATGTATTTTTCATTTTTGAGGCTAGTAGATGTTTCCAGCCACTTTTTATATTTACATTTATATATAACCAGAGCCTCAAATGTATTTGATATTTTCATAGTCCTTTGCAATGTGTCTGGATAAAAGTAAATAATTTGTAATAAAAAATGCATGACTGTTTAATAGTGAGGATGGACTCTAATGTGTGTCTTCTAAACCTGTAAACATATCAACAGTGTAATGTTAATGTAATAATAATAATAATTCACCCCTATACAATATCCTACTCTAATACCCTACTGCAGTTGTCCCCAACCACCGGGCCGTGGCTCAATTGGTACCGGGCTGCAAAATAATTTTTTATTAATTATTATTATTTTATTTTTTTATTTTATTGTATTAAATCAACATAAAAAACACAAGACACACTTACAATTAGTGCACCAACCCCAAAAAACTCCCTTTTTCATGACAAAAAAACCCAATAAAAAACAAAACAAAAAAATAATCTCTAACCCCCCCCCCCCCCCTACCCTACCCACCCAAACCCCCCCACCCCCCACCCCGTTGGCTACAAAAAGGTTGGGGAACCCTGCCCTACTGTGCAATACTACCCTTTGAGTGCAATACGTCCGACACTGATTGTTATTTATTACTTGGGTACTCTTGTCTTGTTCTATATATTGTACAGTATTTTGTATTTCTATAGTGTTTGTATATCGTACAGGATTGCCGATTATTTTTATTGGCTAGTAGTCTGTTTATTTCAATTGTTAGTTCTTCCTTTATCACCTCTTGTGTTATTTATTTTTACCCCATATTTGTTCCCACTACCGCACCTTAAGTTTGAGTCTTTAATCTCGTTATATGCAAATATAAGGGCAATAAAGTCCATTCTATTTTATTCTATTCTATGTGTAAGGTTACCAGACGCAGGTTTCAGTCATGGCGAAAATGCCGTCTCTTCTTTCAAAAAGCGCAATCTCGATTGGAATAATTAACAGGCATTCTGCACGGCATTCTAAAAGTCATTGTAGGCGTGCATACCTACTACCCCCCCCCCCCCCCACACACACACACACACATACTTACTACAGCGGCTCCATTGACTCTCCTCTCGGGTCTGACAGAGCCTAATGTTGCTGGTGACTCAGAGCGGCTGCCTCTGATCAAATTTTGAATTACAGCGCACGCCACCAGGTGGCCATCAGCGGGATCGGCGTCCCCCCCACCCCCAACACTGTGTATATTTATGTGATATCATTTTTAATCCGTCTGTTTCTGCTTCTTTTTGCAGCTTCTTAGACCGGGTGGACGTTGTCAGACAGCAGGACTACACACCAACTGACCAGGTAATTATTTAACTCAGGGGTCGGCAACCCAAAATGTTGAACGAGCCATGGACAAATAATACTATAAAATAATCTGTCTGGAGCCGCAAAAAATGAAGTTATAACGAATGCAACATATGATGTGTCTATGTTAGCTATATTAGTCTGCTATCAAATGCTGACGCAAATCTTCATTGACATGAATGTTGTATTTAAATCTTTACTCTACACATTTTTGCAACATTGGAAAACAGTAAAATGGAGGCTTCTCATAGGATGAGATAACTCCTGTAAATTACTGGCTTATAATGACCAAAGGTTTATAGATGTCCAAGTTAAATGAAACGGCAGGTTGTCTTCTTCTAATGGATTTATTAAAATATTTGCAAGCTGCATAACGTTTGCTGTGGTCTGGAACAACATGGCACTTAAACAACTATGAGAAATGCAGCCAATATTACACACAGATTATGTGTCATGAGGCATGCAAATATAAATTAAATACACAGAGGACGGGCTTCACGGTGGCAGAGGGGTTAGTGCGTCTGCCTCACAATATGAAGTTCCTGAGTAGTCCTGGGTTCAATCCCGGGCTTGGGATCTTTCTGTGTGGAGTTTGCATGTTCTCCCCTTGAATGCGTGGGTTCTCTCCGGGTACTCCGGCTTCCTCCTACTTCCAAAGACATGCACCTGGGGATAGGTTGATTGGCAACACTAAATTGGCCCGAGTGTGAGTGTGAATGTTGTCCATCTATCTGTGTTGGCCCTGCGATGAGGTGGCGACTTGTCCAGGGTGTACACCGCCTTCCACCCGATTGTAGCTGAGATAGGCACCAGCGCCCCCCGCCACCCCAAAGGGAATAAGCGGTAGTAAAATGGATGGATGGATGAATACACAGAGGACATAAGTGAAGGAAATTAAATGAGCTCAAATATACCAACAAAACGAGGCATGATGATGCAATATGTACATACAGCTAGTCTAAATGGCATATCAGCATCGAGTAGCTCAGTCATGGATTGAACAAATATGCCTAATAAGCACTCCAGAATATCAATAAAATCAACAAAGCTCACCTTTGTGCATTTACGCACAGCATAAAAAGTTGGGTGGACAAATTGAGACAAAGAAGGAGTGGCATAAAACACGTCTTTCTGTGGCAGCATCGGAGAAAGTTGTACATGTAAACAATCTACGATGAGTTCTAGGATCGCTGAAATTAGTCGGACAAAGCAGTTGAAAGTTTGGTGGACAAAATGAGACAAAGAAGGAGTGGCATAAAACACGTCTTTCTGTGGCAGCATCGGAGAAAGTTGTGCATGTAAACAATCTATGATGAGTTCTAGGATCGCTGAAATTAGTAGGACAAAGCAGTTGATAAGTTTCCCAGGAAGTGGGTCAAGTAAACATGTTTGTTTTGTCCCATTTACAAGTCGCAGGTGTTCCTCTAATGTTATTTCTTCTAAAAGAGAGATTATTTTGGAGGTCAATATCTGTACATACAGTCGTGTCTGCGTTAATAGAACCCAGGTAGAGCTGGGAGGCGTTATCTTTAATTTCTTTCTAATGAGTTCCATGTTCTTAGTAAAGAATTTCATAAAGTCATCAGCCGAGTGGGTGGAGCTACTGGAGTCCCTTGTTGGGTTAGCGATGCTACAGTACTGAACAAATATTTGGGATTGTTTTTATTGAGGCGGATGAGATTGGATAAGTAATTAGTTTTAGCTTAGGCAAGCGTGTGTTTATAAGTTATCAAACTATCACTTCATGCTTGATGGGAAACCTCAAGTTTAGTCACACGCAATTTGCGCTCCAGTTTTCTACATGATAGTTTAAGAGCTCTGGTATATTCTGTAAACCAGGGTTACACCTTTTGGGGGCCTTTTTTAGCTTTAGCGGTGCTTTACTATCAATAGCGTTGCGAAGGTTGTCGTTGAAGTTGTTAGCGAGGTTATCGATAGAGCCCACATAATTTGAGAATGGTGCCATTACCGAAGGCAGTAGGCCAGCACGAGTTGTAGTTGTGAAAGTATTAATGTTGCGGCTGCTAAAGCTGTGGTTATTAGTAGATTGTTGACAGTGAGTCAGAACTTCACATTTTATAAGGTAATGAGCAGACATTACTTTAGTGTATCATAACTTTGGAGGGGGTGACTACCCAACAAGGACTAGGTCTATCATATTACCGTTGCGATGCGTGGGTTCATTTATTATTTGTGTAACACCACAGCTGTCAATTATTGTCTGGAGCGCCTCGCATGGAGGCTCTGACGGGATATTCATATGCATATTAAAATCCCCCATTGTAGTTATATTATCTGACTGCGTCACGACATCAGTGACAAACTCTGAAAATTCTCTGACAAAGTTCGAATAGGGCCCAGGGGGTGATAGATAATAGAGAGATATAGAGGTAGTTGTGTGAGAGACATCATAGTAAGCACCTCAAATTATTTATATTTATCACTTGGGTTAGGGCTAAGGTTAAGGTTTTCATTGGATGTTAATTAGACCCCTTCACCCCTTTTAAGGGGACGGGCAATATGTGCATTTGTATAGTTAGGAGGAGATGCCCTAAAAAGAAAATCTGGTTTTAGCCATGTTTTGCTGAGACCGATGATGTTAAATATTTTTTTCTCAAATGACCTCATTAACTAATAATGCTGTGTGAGACAATGATCTTATGTTTAAAAAGCCCATATTATAGGTAGTGGGCTATTTTGAGGAATTTTTGTTAATGGAATCCTTCGTACTGATATTAAAAACGTTAGGTTTATTTTGTGTAGTACGCCTTAAATAATTTTGATCGCATCTAGGAATTTAATTGATGGAGATCTTGAGATTATTTGCTTGGTGTTGCAATAGATTTAACGCGTCATTAATTTGCCTCCTCAGTAGAATGCATGTTCACCTCTAACACAGTCACTACAGAAAAAAACAATATGTGAGTTATGTATTATCCTACGAGCAATGCTATCTGTGCAGGAATATTCCAGCCTAGCGCTTGTTAGTTCGAGTTTAACTGACTTCTCACCAGGACGAACAGACATTGAAATTGCCTGTGTTCGAGCTTGCTCTAGTGTAGTTAGTCAACATTGACTCAAATAGTAGTCTATATTTCTGGAAAGAGTGATGGCACCTTCCCCGGTTAGGGTGAAGGGTGTCCCTCTTAAGCAAGCCCAATTTGCCCCAGAAAGAGGGCCAATTATCAATAAAGTTTTGTCCCTGTTCTCTACAAAAACTAGCAAGCCACATGTTAAGCGAGACTAATCTGGTATACCTCTCATCATTGCCTCTCGCAGGCAAGGGGCGAGAGACAAGTATTCGATGGCGAGACATCTTTTTGGCAAGACTTCAAGTCTGAGCTATGTTCCTCTTTGTAATCTCTGACTGTCTCATTCTAGTGTCATTGGAGCCGACGAGTACAACTATGTTTGCGTATCTATTGGTGCAATTAGCCTGTCATACGTGTTTACTGGGCCTGTTGCGTGTCATTTCCCGAAGACTAACTTCAATGTCAAGTGCTCTGGCTCCGGGAACACACTTAATTATGGCTGGTTTACTAAGTTGAATGCTCCGGGTGATAGAGTCTCTTATGACTAAGGTGTGGTGTCCTGTTGATGCCACAAAATATAAGTCAAAGATTCTCTATCTGACAGGAGCGCTCTGCGGTTTTTACTGCAAAATGCAAATCAAATATCCTCTAAACCAGTGGTTCTCAACCTTTTTTCAGTGATATATCCCCTGTGAACATTTTTTCAATTCAAGTACCCCCCGAATCAGAGCAAAGCATTTTTGGTTGAAAAAAAGAGACAAAGAGGTAAAATACAGCTCTATGTCATCAGTTTCTGATTTATTAAATTGCATAACAGTGCAAAATATTGCTCATTTGTAGTGGTCTTTCTTGAACTATTTGGAAAAAAATATATAAAAATAACTAAAAACTTGTTGAAAAATAAACAAGTAATTCAATTATAAATAAAGATTTCTACACATTGAAGTAACCATCAACTTTAAGCACCCTCTTTGGGGATTGTAATAGAGATCCATCTGGATTCATGAACTTAATTCTATACATTTCTTCACAATAAAAGAAATCTTTAACATCAATATTTATAGAACATGTCCACAAAAAATCTAGCTGCCAACACTGAATACTGCATTGTTGCATTTCTTTTCACAGTTTATGAACTTACATTCATATTTTGTTGAAGTATTATTCAATAAATATATTTACAAAGGATTTTTGAATTGTTGCTACTTTTAAAATATTTAAAAAAAAATCTCACGTACCCCTTGGCATACCTTCAAGTACCCCCGGGGGTACGTGTACCCCCATTTGAGAACCACTGCTCTAAACGACAGGAGCCCTTTGACTTTGTTGTTGACAAACCGTAAGTCAAAGATTCTCCATCTGACAGGAGTCGTGTGGACTTAGTGCCAAAAATCTGCTACCCAAATATCTTCTATAAGACAAGAGCATGATGTTGTCTTTCCTGCAAAACACAAATTAAAAATCCTCTAAACGACAGGAGCACTTTGCTGTTGGTATCCATACATCCATACATCCATTCATCCATCTGCTGACTTTACCGCAAAATGCAATGGATAACTCCACAATATGACAGGAGCTCTTTTTTATTGTCTTTTCTCCAAAAAAAAAAGCTAGTCAAAGACCCTCAGTTTGGCAGTCTTCTGCGGTCTTTGCGCCAAATTTGTTGTAAAAGATCCACTCGAAGACAAGAATGTTGGGCTGTTTTTAGGGACGTACTTAAAAAAAAAAGCAAATGAAAGATCCTTTATTAGGTAGGAGCCCTCTGCTGTTTTGAGAGCAAAATGCCAGTCATAGATCCTCTATGAAGAAAGCGTGTTTGTCTTTTTAGGTACTTAATGTCTAAAAAGCTAGTCAAAGATCCTTATTTTAACATGAGCCCTCTTGTCGTTAGTACAAAATGAAAACAGGAGTGTACTGTTGTTTTAAGGACACACTAAAACACTAGTCAAAGATCCCCCTTAAGGACTTTATTTACCTACCCCTATTTGCCATCAAAGGTGGTATCACAAAGAAAGCCAAATAAAAAGCCAAACACACAATACCTTCTTGTTACCACAATAGTGTGTGTTTGCATTAGTTACCTGTCAAAAACACATAACTTGTGTGGTGCACTGTTGCTATTGTGCATGTGTGTCTTTGATGGAGTGTGCTTCTGTTTAAGGACCTGCTGAGATGCAGAGTGCTGACGTCCGGCATCTTCGAGACAAGATTTCAAATAGACAAAGTCAATTTTCAGTGAGTAGCTTTACTTAAGCTTTGTTGCTGGCATGCGCATAACAGGAAGTGAAGCACCACCTTTAAAAAAGCAAGGCAAATAGCGCTTTGAACATGTTGGGTTTTTTTTTTTCTACCCACGCAGTATGTTCGACGTCGGCGGACAGAGGGACGAGCGTCGAAAATGGATCCAGTGTTTTAACGGTAATCTCGCTCGTCACGTCACATGATCGGCACGCCGCCGGCTTGTTTGACAACTGTTTTTTCTCGTGCTTTTCAGACGTGACCGCTATCATTTTTGTGGTGGCGAGCAGCAGCTACAACATGGTAATCAGGGAGGACAATCAGACCAACAGACTACAGGAGGCCCTTAATCTCTTCAAAAACATTTGGAACAACAGGTCAGATCCATATCCATATATATAGTATATATATATATATATATAGCAACAGTGTGTATGTACAGTTTATTTGTGTGTGTGTATATATATATATATATATATATATATATATATATATATATATATATATATATATATATATATATATATATATATATATATATATATATATGTGTGTGTGTGTGTGTGGGTGGGAAAAATCACAAGACTACTTCATCTCTACAGAACTGTTTCATGAGGGGTTCCCTCAATCATCAGGAGATTTTAATGGAAGCATTCACATACAACAGTGGTAATAAAAGATGCAACCCATGCTTAAAAGAGAAACTGTTTATTATATATCATCCAGACCTGTCATCTCTCAACAAGCGCAGTGAAATCATTCCACCATGCCTCATTACCTCCTAGGTAACACATGAGCCAATCACCACACCCCACACCTGCCTGTACCCACCCACTCTGTGCCCTATATAAACCATTGTATGTGAATGCTTCCATTAAAATCTCCTGATGATTGAGGGAACCCCTCATGAAACAGTTCTGTAGAGATGAAGTAGTCTTGTGATTTTTCCCACACCTACATATTGTGCTCTACCACGGTATCGAGCACTATTCTCTGGATAATCCAATATATATATATATATATATATATATATATATATATATATATATATATATACAGTACAGGCCGAAAGTTTGGACACACCTTGTCATTCAATGTGTTTTCTTTATTTTCATGACTATTTACATTGTAGATTGTCACTGAAGGCATCAAAACTATGAATGAACACATGTAGAGTTATGTACTTTGCTCTGATTACTGCATTGCACACTCTTGGCATTCTCTAGATGAGTCTGCAATGCAGTAATCAGAGCAAAGGGTGGCTATTTTGAAGAAACTAGAATATAAAATATTTTTTCAGTTATTTCACCTTTTTTAAAGTACATAACTCTACATGTGTTCATTCCTAGTTTTGATGCCTTCAGTGACAATGTAATATGTAAATAGTCATGAAAATAAAGAAAACGCATTAAATAAGAAAGTGTGTCCAAATGTTTCAACAAAACTAAACGACTGAATGAATATTCTCCAAAACTGTTGATTCTATCATATTTGGGTTGTACTGTATATACATACTATACCAGTGGTTCTTAACCTGGGTTCGATCGAACCCTAGGGGAGGTCAAAACACACCCGACTCTTCGTGTAAATACAAACTTCTCCCTATCGGCGTGTTACGGATACGGCAACAGCTAACTGATTTGCAGGTGTGAAATTTGTTGTGAGTTTTTTCACATGTTGGTTTTGTTTTTTGAACAAGGTGATGTTCATACACGGTTAATTTTGTGCACCAGTGAAAAAAACATAATAACACATTAGTATGGGGAACATATTCACCATGAATTAGTTGCTTATCAACATGCAAATTAGTAACATATTGGCTCTTAACGAGTCATTATTAAGTACTTTTTAATGCCTTATTCGGCATGTCCTTATTATAACCCTAACCCTCTAACCCTGGCCCTAACCCAAACCACAGTAACTCTAAATTTAGTTTATTTAGTTTATTAAGGATCCCCATTAGTCTACACCGCAGTGGAGACTATTCTTCCTGGGGTCCAGGCAAAAAACATCACACAACCACAGAACAAACGATTAAAATGCAGTACAACATGATCCAATAATAAATTGTCATAATACAAAAATAGCAACAACAAATTAATTCTTTATTAGTTAGAATATGTTCCCCTAGTGTCCAAATAACTCTAAATTAAGTCTGTGTTACTTAGAATATGTTCCCCATACTAAAGTGTTTCCAAAAACATATAACTTTGTCTTGAATTTGGAAGAAAAAAAAAAAGTTCACTAAAGAAGGGTTCAATGAGTGCGCATATAAAACTGGTGGGGTTCGGTACCTCCAACAAGGTTAAGAACCACTGTACTATACATATGTATGTTAGCAAGTATT
Source organism: Nerophis ophidion (assembly GCF_033978795.1). Lineage (NCBI taxonomy): Eukaryota > Metazoa > Chordata > Actinopteri > Syngnathiformes > Syngnathidae > Nerophis > Nerophis ophidion. Next base: position 66,492,699 of record NC_084612.1, read on the forward strand.
ATTGCCCTATCATGCTTGACTTTATGAGTTATCTTCAGTCCCACCACAAAAAAATCCTGGCACTCAATTTTCATTTGTATGGGCAGGTGGTTACGGACCATCTCCGTCATCCTCTTCCTGAACAAACAGGACCTCCTCGCTGAGAAGGTTTTGGCAGGGAAGTCCAAAATCGAGGAGTATTTCCCTGAGTTTGCACGCTACACGACACCTGATGATGGTAAGAAGACATTTTTAAATGCCACGTCAGTTAAAAAACAAGTGGGGAGGTTCTCCAGTCTGTGGGCCTTGCTGGTCCACTATTAATAATTGATTTAAGCCATATTGTGGCATTAGATAAAGCTACACTTAGTTGAAGGCAAAGAAGAGGAAGAGTGCATTGTTATTTTATTTAGATTATTTATCTCCCCTTGTTTTCCCTGTAAACATTATTTACATTCTGACACAAAAGAAAATGAGAATGTCATACTTGTACATTAGCATCTTATGCTCAGGTAAAGTGCTCAGCCAAGTACTAGCTTGTGTTTAGTCAACACACAGTGATCATGCTTGTTGTTCAAACAGCAATACCGGAGCAGGGTGAAGATCCACGCGTCACCAGGGCAAAGTACTTCATACGGGATGAGTTTCTGGTATGTTCATGCTTCAGGTTTTACCAGTTTGAAGTCACTCAATTTCCTTATATATATATATATATATATATATATATATATATATATATATATATATATATATATATATATATATATATATATATAAATATACATTATATATATATATATATATGTGTGTGTATATATATGTGTGTGTGTATATATATATATATGTGTGTATATATATATATATATATACACAGTGTATGTGTGTGTGTATATATATATATATATATATATATATACATACATTATATATATATATATATATATATATATATATATGTAGGTGTGGGAAAAAATCACAAGACTACTTCATCTCTACAGATCTGTTTCATGAGGGGTTCCCTGTATATATATATATATATATATATATATATACGCACAGTATATGTGTGTGTATATATATATATGTGTGTGTATATATATATATATATATATATATATATATATATGTTGTCTGTCTATCTGTGTTGGCCCTGCGATGAGGTGGCGACTTGTCCAGGGTGTACCCCGCCTTCCGCCCGATTGTAGCTGAGATAGGCGCCAGCGCCCCCCGCAACCCCGAAAGGGAATAAGCGGTAGAAAATGGATGGATGGATGGATATATATATATACACACATATATATACACACACACATATATACACATTAGGGGTGTCAAACAATTTATTTGCAGATTAATCGCTATTCTTATTTGTAATGATTCTAAATCGATTCATAAATATTAAAAATCGATTTAAAATATACACATATATATATATATATATATTTTTTTTTTTTTTTTTTTTTTTTCAAATCTATTTTGTCAGTCACTAAGGCAAATCATATTGTTGATGTAGATACCCATTTTTGCTGTACAGTTTTACTTTAGAATAGAGAATTTTAGATACTTCTCTTGTTGCCTTATTTGTATTTGACTATATTAAATATTTGGGAAGCATCTTACTAAACAATACCTGTTTTTTTTTTTAGTAATATAGAAATGGACTAGAGCTGTTTATGTAGTTTATGGAGGAATGTAATTAATCATTGAACTGGCATCCATTGTTATTAAAAAAAAAAAAGGATAGATTTTGAATTGAGAATTGTTTTAAATCGAGAATCCATTCTGAATGGAATCATTACCCCTGAGAATAGAATTGAATCATGTGATACCCAAAGATTCACAGCCCCAATATACATACGTACAGTATATATACACATACATATATACACATTTATATAGATAGATAGATAGTACTTTATTGATTCCTTCAGGAGAATTCCTTCAGGAAAATTAAAATTCCAGCAGCAGTGTACAGAGTTGAGACGAATTTAAAAAAAAAGTGAAAAAAAATTAAATATGTGTGTGTAAGTATATATATGTATATATACTGTGCATTTATTGGGGAAGGCGTGGCTTAGGTGGTACAGCAGTCGTGCCAGCAACTTGCGGGCTCCTGGTTCGGTCCCAAAAAAGTAAGGCATATGATTTCTGCGCTGGCGTAACCATGGACGCAGTCACATAACTGGCCAATAAAACATAATGCGCTGATAAATGAAAAATAATATAAGGGAAATTGTCATAAATGTGAGTGAAATGCTGTCATTGTGAGGAGACAGAACATTTTTTGGGGAAAATAATTTGTCCCGGACCGCTCATTCCTCCCCGAAACACTTACGAAACTCAACAATCTCAATCTGGTCACTTTAAACAGCGACTATACTATGAAGCTAAACCTAGCAAGAACAATCCAAACACCTACAACATATCTCATCTGCTTGTGTTGTTGGAAACGACTTCATTGATGGGAAATCAAGGACAGCATCCTGCAGCAGCAAATTGAGAGTTCCTGTCTTTTTGAATTTTTAATTTTTTAATTTTTTATTTTTTTTTACACAGCTGCATGTCCTTTCTTTAACCATCAAGCTGAGAACAGCAGTATAGCACTCTTCCCCCCCTTAACAATAATAGCGCGGTTCACCACATCCGGTCTGACTGCGCTAACAAATTAAAGGTTTCAAAAGAGTACCTAACAAAGGATAATTTACCTATATCATTTATTGATACTTTTACACAATTATTTTGCTTTGACCTAAAGGTTGGTCAAAATTGTCGAAAGCATGTATTTAATTACAAAACATTTTACCACATTTTATTTGACTCTAAAAGCACACACTGGAATTAAAATGGAAAAACAGATTTTTTTCATTTTTTTTATATTGCTATTGTTATTCGAATGTATCATTATTTTACTTGTTGTGGTGTATTTGTTATTCATTTTATTAATTTAATGAAATTAATTTTTATTTTACTTGTTCTGGTTTATTTGTTATTAACTTATATCTGTTTTAAACTATATTTAAAGATGACTTTTGTTGGTACGATAAATACTAATGTTTTTAAATGAATGATTAATGTTGTTATAAATCGGAATTACTATATCAATTAAATAATCGTGATTATTATTTTTGCCATAATGGTCCAGCCCCAGAACGAAACTAAATGCTAACTTGATGTGTGTGCCGAACACACACACACACACACTATATTGAATTTGTTACCTTCTTGAGACCTCCGAAAAATGCCTACCTCTTTAGAACCACCCTTTTTAGATGTATAAAGATGTGTATTTACAACATTAACAATATATATACATACTATGCAAATATAAAAAAGCTTGTTGTGAAAAATGAGTTGGAATTTCCAAATGAAAAATGTCACAATTTCAAAAGAAAATCTTAGAATTTTGGCAGTTGTAGAGGTTGCCCTCTAGTGGGTTGTCCGGACAACCACACACTGCCAGAAGATCCCGGATTTCAGGGTACAACACTGTTTTATTTACATAAATCGTGCAAGGCTTTTGCTTTCCAGCAAAATGTATTTTTCTGAGTCCGTCTGTCTCTCTCTGTGTCTCTGGCTCCCACTCCAACTCCAACTCCGTGTCTCATCCCGGCTGTTGCGAATAAAGGCGACAAGTGATTACATAACAAGGCCCACCTGGGCCATCTACTCACCCGTCGTTGTCTTTGAGGCCGGTCCTGCCACACCCCGTTCCGCGGCAGGCTCGCAGGCAAAGCATGCCTCCGCATCAATATAGTAATAAAAGTCGCAATTTTACTCAACGCAAGTCAAAATTTTACAAGAAAAATCTAATATTTGTGCAATATTATGATAAAAGTTGGAATTTTAGTCAATAACAGTTACAATGTTACAAGAAAAGCTTAAAATGTTGGCAATTTTAGGAAAAGAGTCATAATTTTACTCGAAAAAGTCACACTTTTATAAAAAAAAAACTTTAAATTATTGTCAATATTATAATAATAATCGGAATTTTACTTGGCAAAATTATGACAGAAGTAATCATTTTACTGATAAAATGTCACTATTTTACAATAACAACAAAAAAATTGGCAATATTGTGATAAGTCAGAATTTTATATGACAAATGTCACTTTTTTTCATTGAAAAGTAATAATTTTACATAAAAAAGTAATAATTTTACGAAAAAATATTGCAATATTACAGAAACAGAAAGAATAGAAGAAATTGTTCCCTGTTTTACAAGAAAAAAGTCGACACATTGTGAGAAAAAGACTGCTTTTTTTCCTTCTTTTTTTGTTCATTGTTTTTTAATCTTTATTGTTTACTTCAAGTTATTACAGTACATATGTATTTTATTTTTTTAATACATTTTTGCCAAAGGGGGCGCATTTGTATTTCTTGCACACCCTCGTTATTATACATGTTGACCAGAGGGGGAGCACTTCAATTTTTTTTTTTTTTTTTACACACTTGTTATTTCATATGTTGACCAGAGGGGGAGCATTTTTAAAACCGACACAGTCAATTTGAAAAATCCCTCCTTTTTAGGACCACCCTAATTTTCATAGATTTCACTACCATGGGTGCCAATGAGACATTCTCTATGAGATGGAATGGTTTTCCGTATTGGGACCATGATTTATGTCCTAACTTGTTCACCGGTCCTGATATGGAAGCTACTTTTCCTTGTTGATATCTCAAGAAGGGGTAGAAGTACAAGAACACAGACACACACACACAGCCTTCATCACTTTCTTTCTAGGACGGTACTTCTTCTTCTGGAACCTAAAAGAGATACAATGAGTGTGTTTTTGTAAGGATAGAAACGCACAGGGTGTATTCATGTCATGTCCTTGAACATAATGTACTGCACATGAGCAGAGGTGTGTAGAGTAAATGGTAATGGTAAGTGGGTTGTACTTGTATAGCGCTTTTCTACTTTCAAGGTACTCAAAGCGCTTTGACACGACTTCCACATTCAGCCATTCACACACACATCCGCACACTGATAGAGGGAGCTGCCATGCAAGGCGCTAACAAGCACCCATCAGGAGCAAGGGTGAAGTGTCTTGCTCAAGGACACAACGGACGCGACGAGGTTTGTACTAGGTGGGGATTAAACCAGGGACCCTCGGGTTGCGCACGGCCACTCTCCCAACTGCGCCACGCCGTCCCCAGAGTAGCCAGAAATTGTACTCAAGTAGGAGTACTGTTACTTTAGAGCAGGGGTGTCAAACTCAAATACAGAGTGGGCCAAAATGTATAACCGAACAAAGCGGCGGGCCGAGGTTGAACAAATTAACCTTTTAATAGGGACCCAAACAAGTTTTGCATTGAATTATTGAACAAGCAAGGCTTATATAACTTTATAGTGACATCCAAAATCGAGTTTAAAATAATAATAATAATAATTAAAAAAGATCAATGGCATATCAAATAAAATTTGAATAAAAATCGAATGCCTCTTGTCGGCGGTGGGGTTGAGGTGGACTGGGTTTGGTGATAGCAGGGTTTGTATATTGTAGCGTCCCGGAAGAGTTAGTGCTGCAAGGCGTTCTCCCGAAATGTGTCATTCTTGTTTGGTGTGGGTTCACAGTGTGGCGCATATTTGTAACAGTGTTAAAGTTACTTATACGGCCACCCTCAGTGTGACCTGTATGGCTGTTGACCAAGTATGCCTTGCATTCACTTGTGTGTGTGTGTATAAGCCGCATATATTATGTGACTGGGCCGGCACGCTGTTTGTATAGAGGAAAAGTGGACGTGGAGACAGGTTGTAGAGAACGAGAAAAGGCAGTGCCTTTAAAGCCCACCCCAAATATTGTTGTCCAGGATGAATATCGGGAGGGGCACTGAACTTCGGGAGTCCATCCATCCATCCATCCATCCATCCATCATCTTCCGCTTATCCGAGGTCAGGTCGCGGGGGCAACAGCCTAAGCAGGGAAACCCAGACTTCCCTCTCCCCAGCCACTTCGTCTAGCTCTTCCCGGGGGATCCCGAGGCGTTCCCAGGCCAGCCGGGAGACATAGTCTTCCCAACGTGTCCTGGGTCTTCCCCGTGGCCTCCTACCGGTTGGACGTGCCCTAAACACCTCCCTAGGGAGGCGTTCGGGTGGCATCCTGACTAGATGCCCGAACCACCTCATCTGGCTCCTCTCGATGTGAAGGAGCAGCGGCTTTACTTTGAGTTCCTCCCGGATGGCAAAACTTCTCACCCTATCTCTAAGGGAGAGCCCCGCCACACGGCGGAGGAAACTCATTTCGGCCGCTTGTACCCGTGATCTTATCCTTTCGGTCATGACCCAAAGCTCATGACCATAGGTGAGGATGGGAACGTAGATCGACCGGTAAATTGAGAGCTTTGCCTTCCGGCTCAGCTCCTTCTTCACCACAACGGATCGGTACAACGTCCGCATTACTGAAGACGCAGCACCGATCCGCCTGTCGATCTCACGATCCACTCTTCCCTCACTCTTTTCTTCAGGAGTCTCCCGGGAAAATCGAGAGGGTTGGCAAGTAGGACTGTTAGCAGTAAATGCGGTGTTACAGCGGCGGGCCAGTTCTAGTGTTAATTTGATATTGCCTCAAGGGCCAAGTGACATTACACGGCAGGCCAAATTTGGCCCGCGGGCCAGAGTTTGACACCCATGCTTTAGAGCTGTATTACTCAAGTAAAAGTAAGGATTAGTCACCCAAATATTTACTTGAGTAAAACTAAAAAGTATGTTGTGAAAAAACTACTCAAGTACTGAGTAACTGATGAGTAACCTGTTCCTTTAATGATGACGGCAACAAATAATGCACAAAAACATAAGAATAGCAATAAACAAATTCAGAGCCAGGAATATCTCTTAAGCAACTAAAACAATAATATATCAGAATCAGAAATCAGAAATACTTTATTAAAGATATAATATTAGATTATAATATATTAGGTAATAATACATTAAAATGAAAACAATTAAGGGGCTTCACGGTGGCAGAGGGGTTAGTGCGCCTGCCTCACAATACAAAGGTCCTGAGTAGTCAGGGTTCAATCCCCGGATCGGGATCTTTCTGTGTGGAGTTTGCATGTCCTCCCCGTGAATGCGTGGGTTCCCTCCGGGTACTCCGGCTTCCTCCCGCTTCCAAAGACATGCACCTGGGGATAGGTTGATTGGCAACACTAAATTGGCCCTAGTGTGTGAATGTGAGTGTGAATGTTGTCTGTCTATCTGTGTTGGCCCTGCGATGATGTGGCGACTTGTCCAGGGTGTGACCCGCCTTTCGCCCGATTGTAGCTAGGCACCAGCGCCCCCCGCCACCCCAAAGGGAATAAACGGTAGAAAATAGATGGATGGAAAAACAATTAAGGCAAATTGAGCCACAATAACATAACAGCACCATAGGCTCAGTAGGCAGAGATTTACAAAGGAAAATAACAAGTTAGCCTTTACTCAAATCATTAACTCTGATAGGTGTGGGCTGCACCTGGGAACACATGTGCACTTCTGATTGGTGTTCGTATACATGCGTGCGTGAGTGTGTGTCGCGTCTGTCTGTGTATGAGGCTGCAGTACGTTAATAAATTATACCCAAACTACGTACATTTGACAGTGATTCATAGCAAGGAAACTAATATTAGCTCGTGGTGACAGCCAAAACATCTACTAACGTTACTTACCGCGACGTGCTTCCTCAAATTTGACGTCGAGTTCATCATGTAAGCTGAAATGTCCACTTGTTTGGGGAGACACATATGACAACGCCTTACATAACTGTTTTTTTGGCTGTCTGAAGCGTGAACATCGATGGGGTGTTTGCGTTCGTTGTTGTCTCTGCCATTGTTCTTGTTGTTTGCCGCGGAAACTTTTTGGGCAGTTAATCATGTGACCGCCTGGCTCTGTTTGATTGGTGAAACGTCACCAGTGACCGCATTTGATTGGTGAAACGGAGTCAAACGTCACCAGTGACCACATTTGATTGGTGAAACGTAGTCAAACGTCACCAGTGACCACATTTGATTGGTGAAACGTAGTCAAACGTCACCAGTGACCACATTTGATTGGTGAAACGAAGGCATGCGATGAATCAGGGGTAGGGAACCTATGGCTCTAGAGCCAGAAGTGGCTCTTTTGATGACTACATATGGCTGTCAGATAATTACATTTATATAGCGCTTTTCTCTAGTGACTCAAAGCGCTTTACAAAGTGACACCCAATATCTAAGTTACATTTAAACCAGTGTGGGTGGCACTGGGGGAAGGTGTGTAAAGTGTCTTGCCCAAGGACACAACGGCAGTGACTAGAATGGCTGAAGCGGGAATCGAACCTGGAACTCTCAGGTTGCTAGCACGGCCACTCTCCTAACCGAGCTATGCCGAGTAACCGTGTAATACTCTTCCATATCAGTAGGTGGCAGTCGGTAGCTAATTGCTCTGTAGATGTGGGAAACAGCAGGAGGCAGGGTGCAGGTAAAAAGGTGTCTAATGCTTAAACCAGGGGTAGGGAACCTATGGCTCTAGAGCCAGATGACTGCACCTGGCTCTCAAATAAATTTTAGCTGACATTGCTTAACACGATAAGTAATGAATAATTCCGCTGGTAATCACAGTTTCAAAAATAACGTTCAAATCATAAAACTTCTCATGCATTTTAATCCAACCATCTGTTTTCTACCGCACCTGTTCACGATGTCGCATTAATGGTAAGAAGTATTATATTTATTATTGGTTAACTTTTAGAATAACAATGTTGTTAAAAAAAAAATAAGAGACTTATTATACTCTACAAATGTTGGTCATACTTAAAAATGCACAAATTTAGTTGTATTCAGTGTTGAAAAATGTTCTATGGCTCTTATGGAAATACATTTTGAAATATTTGGCCTTCATGGCTCTCTCAGCCAAAATGGTTCCCGACCCCTGCGATAGAGCGTGTATTAACAGATCTGAATTTGGATAAATGGAGCAGAGTAAAAGTAACGTTTCTTCTCTATAAAAATACTCAAGTAAAAGTATGTTGCATTAAAACTACTCTTAAAAGTACAATTTATCCCAAAAGTTACTCAAATAGATGTAACGGAGTAAATGTAGTGCGTTACTACTAAGGCTGCGAATCTTTGGGTGTCCCACGATTCGATTCAATATCGATTCTTGGGCTCACGATTCGATAATATATCGATTGTTTCGATTCGATTCTCGATTCAAAAACGATATTTTTCCAATTCAAAACGATTCTGTATTCATTCAATACATGGGATTTCAGCAGGATCTACCCCAGCCTGCTGATATGCTAGCAGAGTAGTAGATTTAAAAAAAAAAAAAAGCTTTTATAATTATAAAGGACAATGTTTTATCAACTGATTGCAATAATGTACATTTATTTTAACTATAAAACAAACCAAAATTATGACTTATTTTATTTTTGTGAAAATTTTGGACACTGTGTTGACAAGCTTATGAGATGTGATGCAAGTGTAAGCCACAGTGATACTATTGTTCTTTTTTGAATTTTTATAAATGTCTAATGATAATAAGGGATTTTTAATCACTGCTATGCTGAAATTATAACTAATATTGATACTGTTGTTGATAATATTCATTTTTGTTTCACCACTTTTGGTTTGTTCTGTGTCGTGTTTGTGTCTTCTCTCAATTGCTCTGTTTATTGCAGTTCTGAGTGTTGCTGGGTCAGGTTTGGTTTTGGAATTGGATTGCATTGTTATGGAATTGCTGTGTTGTGGTTTGTTGGATTGATAAAAAAAAATGTAAAAAATCACACACAAAAAAAATCAATTTTTAAAAAATCACAATCGATTCCGAATCGAACAACATATTCAATTTGATTCGTATTCGAATCGATTTTTTCCCACTCCCCTAGTTACTACCCACCTCTGCACATTAGACAGATCTCATGTACACTTCACCCTGTCCAAACGTGGGAAAATATTCAAAACCTCATGTACACATTTATCAAACAATGAACCGAAATAGTTATAATAATCATTATTTACTATCAAACCTCCATGTATAAAACAACAAATAACGTGTTAATGTTTTTGTGCACTTCAAGAAAGATGTTGTGTCAGGCCTGCGTTTGAATTTTAAAACCTGTGCTTCAACACTTGATGGCAGTGTTGGCTTACTCTTCTCCATCTCCAGCTGCACCCAAACAGCCCATAAGGCAGTGGTTCTCAACCTTTTTTCAGTGATGTACCCCCTGTGAACATTTTCTCAATTCCAGTACCCCCTAATCAGAGCAAAGCATTTTTGGTTGAAAAAAAAGGGACAAAGAAGTAAAATACAGCACTATGTCATCAGTTTCTGATTTATTAAATTGTATAACAGTGCAAAATATTGCTCATTTGTCGTGGTTTTTCTTTTTGTTTTTCTATTTGGAAAAAAAGATATAAAAATAACTAAAAACTTGTTGAAAAATAAACAAGTGATTCAATTATAAATAAAGATTTCTACACATAGAAGTAATCATCAACTTAAAGTGCCCTCTTTGGGGATTGTAATAGAGATCCATCTGGATTAATCAACTTCATTGTAAACATTTCTTCACAAAAAAATAAATCTTTAACATCAATATTTATGGAACATGCCCACACAAAAAATCTAGCTGTCAACACTGAATATTGCATTGTTGCATTTCTTTTCACACTTTATGAACTTACATTCATATTTTGTTGAAGCATTATTCCATCCATCCATTTTCTACCGCTTATTCTCTTTTTTTGGGGTCGCGGTGGGCGCTGGCGCCTATCTCAGCTACAATCGGGCGGAAGGCGGGGTACACCCTGGACAAGTCGCTTCCTCATCGCAGGACCAACACAGATAGACAGACAACATTCACACTCACATTTAAACACTAGGGCCAATTTAGAGTTGTCAATCAACCTATCCCCAGGTGCATGTCTTTGGAAGTGGGAGGAAGCCGGAGTACTCGGGAGGGAACCCACGCATTCACGGGGAGAACATGCAAACTCCACACAGAAAGATCCCGAGCCTGGATTTGAACCCAGGACTGCAGGAACTTCGTATTGTGAGGCAGACGCACTAACCCCTCTTCCACCGTGAAGCCCGAAGCATTATTCAATAAATTAATTTATAAAGGATTTTTGAATGGTTGCTATTTTTAGAATATTTAAAAAAAAAAAAATCTCACGTACCCCTTGGCATACCTTCAAGTACCCCCATTTGAGAACCACTGCTATAAGGCAGTGGTTCTCACCAGTTTCATATGCGCATTCACCGAACCCTTCTATAGTGAAAAATAAAATGGTTTTTTTGCTAAATTTAATCTTAATTTATTAATCAGGGTTTCCCACAAATTCATTTATTTGTGGCGGCCCACTACGAAAGAATTACGGCCACCACAAATTTAAAAAAATTTAAAAATATATATTTTTTTCGGCTTTTGACTCGCTTGACTGCTCATAAAAGCAATGGGACTCTGTCTGTGAATGGAACTTGTAGTTACATATTATATAAATATGTAAATATTATATAAATATGTATATAAATATGTACATAAAGTGTTGTAATTATATTCCAACTCCGCGTTCTTCTCGGTCATCGCCCCGCCGCCCGACCACACCACCGCAAATAGATGCCTGACCTGTGGGAAACACTGTAAATATTAATCATGAAATGATGTTGTTATATTAAAGAAATACAACTAAAGATATATATTACAAACAGAAAGTTACAGGAATGTACACATGATCCCATGTTTACATCTCATTGTGCAACATGTGAATGTTTTAGTGGCAACTAAATGCGATATCTGAAAGGGCTACAAATTATTTCCAAAGCAGGAACCCCACCTCATGGAAATGACTGCTGTCATTTCATTATAATAATAAAACATTCCCCTTGTTATTTAGTCAGGTTTGGGACAGGTGTGCTGCTGGTGTGGCCACAGTGCATGTGCACGTCTGACGTATGGAAAATTATTGGGAACATTGTCTAAATCGTCGATGGGGAGAAGTTTTTATTTTCACGATGGCTGAGGCTCCGCCGAACCCCTGAGGCCGACTCACCGAGCCCCGAGGGTTCGATCGAACCCAGGTTAAGAACCACTGCTGTAAGGCTTTGATTGTTTAATGAAGAGCTTTCTTCCAGGAAAGTGATACTTTAAAACAAAAAAAAACTTGTTGTGAAAAATTAATTGGAATCTCACAAGAAAAAGGTCATAATTTCACAAGAAAAACTTTGAATTTTTTTCAGTATTATAATAAAAATCGTAATTTTGCTCAACACAAGTCAACATTTTAAAAGAAAAATTGAACATGTGTGCAATATTATGATAAAAGTTGGAATTTTACTCAATACCAGTCGCAATTTTACAAGAAAAGCTTAACGTTTTGGCAATTTTATGAAAAGAGTCGTAATTTTACTCGACAAGTCACAATTTTATAAGAATATTTTTAAAGTTTGGGAAATATTACAATAATAATCGGAATTTAACTCTGCAAAATTATGACAAAAGTCATAATTTTACTCCAAAAATGTCACTGTTTCACAAGAACAACAAAAAAATTGTCAATATTGTGATGATACTCAGAATTTTATATGACGAATGTCACCATTTTGCATCGACATGTAATCATTTTACCTAAAAAAAGTAATAATTTTACATTAGAAAATAATTTTATGAGAAAATATTGCAATATTACAAAAACACAAAAAATATCAGGAATTGTTCCCAATTGTATGAGAAAAAAGTTGACAATTGGTAATTGTTTTTTAATCAAGTTATTACGTATGTCTCTCTATACAGTACATATTTAATTTTTTTGGGTCATGTTTCATCGAAGCATCAAAAGCAAATGGGAAATAATGTTATGACACAATGGCAAAACCACATATTATTGATCAGAAGTCAGGTTTTTCTTGACCGATTTTCAAGATTAAAAATAATAAAAAAAAAAGAAGTATATAGGAAATAATTTGAATTTATTTGTCAAACTCCCACCATTGTAAAAACTTTCATCAACTGTACAGACTATGTTGTAACATTCCTAACTGCCATAAAAGTGTAAAAAAGAAGGTAAATACTGTATAATAAGACCAAAATATAGTATACAGTAAATCAGGGGTTCTTAACCTTTTGGACCTTAAGGCACAACTTTTCCACTACAGAGGGCCCCAAGGCCTACTTAAATATTAACACTGAATTAGTAATCTTACTCTTCATTTTAATTCGTATTCAGTAATTATATCTAACCTACTTAAAGTTTACTACCTTGTCAAATGCTATGAAACTGTGTGTTAATCAAAAAGAAGATGTATTCAACATATAAACCTTAGGCTTAAATCAGGCTGATTGGAGGTTGGTGTGAAATTGTAATAGGGTATTTGGTGGTTAGATTTTGGTAGAAATTGTATGGTACTGTATTTTGTATAATATATGATGATGTATATTTTAACTGTGGGTCCAAGTCCATTAAATTCACGCTTCTAGGGATGACCTTTTTGTAAAACGGACTCTGATATTAACAAAAGAAACAATAAAGTACTACAAAATTACCGTATTTTTTTGATTATAAGTCGCAGTTGTTTTCATAGTTTGGCCGGGGCTACGACATATATTGCGGAGCGACTTATGTGTAAAATTATTAACACATTACCGTAAAATATCAAATAAAATTATTTATTTCATTCGCGGAAGAGACAAAGAAAATGTTAGCAAACGTCACACACACGTCAACCAATAAGAATTCGGCCGGGGAGGGTCATGGCAGAAGTGCATTGGGACGGCATGGCGCAGTGGAAGAGTGGCCGTGCGCAACCCGAGAGTCCCTGGTTCAATCCCCACCTGGGGGCCTTATTGTCTTTAATGAGACATTTGCACAAATGGGGGCCTTATTGTCTTTAATGAGACCTTTGCACGAATGGGGGCCTTATTGTCTTTAATGAGACCTTTGCACAAATGGGGGCCTTATTGTCTTTAATGAGACATTTGCACAAATGGGGGCCTTATTGTCTTTAATGAGACCTTTGCACGAATGGGGGCCTTACTGTCTTTAATGAGACATTTGCACAAATGGGGGCCTTATTGTCTTTAATGAGACATTTGCACGAATGGGGGCCTTATTGTCTTTAATGAGACCTTTGCACAAATGGGGGCCTTATTGTCTTTAATGAGACATTTGCACAAATGGGGGCCTTATTGTCTTTAATGAGACCTTTGCACGAATGGGGGCCTTATTGTCTTTAATGAGACCTTTGCACAAATGGGGGCCTTATTGTCTTTAATGAGACATTTGCACAAATGGGGGCCTTATTGTCTTTAATGAGACCTTTGCACGAATGGGGGCCTTACTGTCTTTAATGAGACATTTGCACAAATGGGGGCCTTATTGTCTTTAATGAGACATTTGCACAAATTGGGGCCTTATTGTCTTTAATGAGACCTTTGCACGAATGGGGGCCTTACTGTCTTTAATGAGACATTTGCACAAATGGGGGCCTTATTGTCTTTAATGAGAAATTTGCACGAATGGGGGCCTTATTTTCTTTAATGAAACATTTGCACAAATGGGGGCCTTATTGTCTTTAATGAGACATTTGCACGAATGGGGGCCTTACTGTCTTTAATGAGACATTTGCACAAATGGGGGCCTTATTGTCTTTAATGAGACATTTGCACAAATGGGGGCCTTTTTGTCTTTAATGAGACATTTGCACAAATGGGGGCCTTATTGTCTTTAATGAGACCTTTGCACGAATGGGGGCCTTATTGTCTTTAATGAGACATTTGCACGAATGGGGGCCTTATTGTCTTTAATGAGACATTTGCACAAATGGGGGCCTTACTGTCTTTAATGAGACATTTGCACGAATGGGGGCCTTATTGTCTTTAATTAGACATTTGCACAAATGGGGGCCTTTTTGTCTTTAATGAGAGCTTTGCACAAATGGGGGCCTTATTGTCTTTAATGAGACCTTTGCACGAATGGGGGCCTTATTGTCTTTAATGAGACCTTTGCACGAATGGGGGCCTTATTGTCTTTAATGAGACCTTTGCACGAATGGGGGCCTTATTGTCTTTAATGAGACATTTGCACGAATGGGGGCCTTATTGTCTTTAATGAGACATTTGCACAAATGGGGGCCTTATTGTCTTTAATGAGACCTTTGCACAAATGGGGGGCTTATTGTCTTTAATGAGACCTTTGCACGAATGGGGGCCTTATTGTCTTTAATGAGACCTTTGCACAAATGGGGGCCTTATTGTCTTTAATGAGACATTTGCACAAATGGGGGCCTTATTGTCTTTAATGAGACATTTGCACAAATGGGGGCCTTATTGTCTTTAATGAGACATTTGCACAAATGGGGGCCTTATTGTCTTTAATGAGACATTTGCACAAATGGGGGCCTTATTGTCTTTAATGAGACATTTGCAGGAATGGGGGCCTTACTGTCTTTAATGAGACATTTGCACGAATGGGGGCCTTACTGTCTTTAATGAGACATTTGTGCAAATGGGGGCCTTATTGTCTTTAATGAGACATTTGCACGAATGGGGGCCTTATTGTCTTTAATGAGACATTTGCACGAATGGGGGCCTTACTGTCTTTAATGAGACATTTGCACGAATGGGGGCCGACGGTCAACCTGATTATGTGATATTATGGCACGAGGGGATATTTGGAAGATTGGCCCAGGACGTTGCAAGCACCTTCTTTAAATGTATCGTTCTTGATTTTTCTTCCCCTTGCATACTCTTTTGGGCAGATAACTGTGGAGGTCCAAATGAAAACTGGACGCTGTACACGGCTCTCGCCCAATGTGCAAACGCAGAATGGGGCCCACCCAAGATTGTGATAAAATATCTGGAGAAAAGGGCACACACACGTTCATGAGAGCAGATTCAATCCATGGCTCAATCGGCAAAAAAATGAAATCTCAAGAAAACATCTATACGTTTGATGACTTTGTAGATCTTTGTAAGACAGCATCAAGATAGATTGGTTTTCCTTTGTTTTCTCAAAATCAGCTAGAAGTGAGTTGCTAGGTTTTGCCTTTGGACGGGAGTCTAGTGCGACCTATATATGTTTATTCCTTCTTTATTTTGCATTTTCGGCCGGTGCGACGTATATCCTGGAGGGATTTATAATCCGAAAAATACGGTATGTCTTCGTGTAACTATCCATCCATCCATCCATCTTCTTCCGCTTATCCGAGGTCGGGTCGCGGGGCCAGCAGCCTAAGCAGGGAAGCCCAGACTTCCCTCTCCCCAGCCACTTCGTGTAGCTCTTCCCGGGGGATCCCGAGGCGTTCCCAGGCCAGCCGGGAGACATAGTCTTCCCAACGTGTCCTGGGTCTTCCCCGTGGCCTCCTACCGGTTGGACGTGCCCTAAACACCTCCCTAGGGAGGCGTTCGGGTGGCATCCTGACCAGATGCCCGAACCACCTCATCTGGCTCCTCTCGATGTGGAGGAGCAGCGGCTTTACTTTGAGTTCCTCCCGGATGGCAGAGCTTCTCACCCTATCTCTAAGGGAGAGCCCCGCCACACAAATTGATGGAGTTATATTGTACTTCAAAGTGGCAAATTGAATCAGACGGACCTGTCCTCAACAGGAAGTGCACTCGCGTGATGTCACATAAACCGGAAGTACAAACAAAGTGATCACCCAATTTGTATTTATTAAAAAACAAATTTTTTCAAATAAAATGGAAGAAGATAAACATATTCAAACACACAAATAAAAACATGGTGCTTATGAAGCCAGAACAATATTTAATGCTGCTAAGGAAGTATATTGTTTGTCGAATTTGTTATTCAAA